>NC_091334.1:2923835-2926335 GCF_038502225.1 Cherax quadricarinatus | reverse complement strand
GTGTGCTGGGAGGCAGTTGAACAGTCTCGGGCCCATGACACTTATTGTATGGTCTCTTAACCTGCTAGTGACACCCCTGCTTTTCATTGGGGGGATGGTGCATCGTCTGCCAAGTCTTTTGCTTTCGTAGTGAGTGATTTTCGTGTGCAAGTTCGGTACTAGTCCCTCTAGGATTTTCCAGGTGTATATAATCATGTATCTCTCCCTCCTGCGTTCCAGGGAATACAGGTTTAGAAGCCTCAAGCGCTCCCAGTAATTGAGGTGTTTTATCTCCGTTATGCGCGCCGTGAAAGTTCTCTGTACATTTTCTAGGTCGGCAATTTCACCTGCCTTGAAAGGTGCTGTTAGAGTGCAGCAATATTCCAGCCTAGATAGAACAAGTGACCTGAAGAGTGTCATCATGGGCTTGGCCTCCCTAGTTTTGAAGGTTCTCATTATCCATCCTGTCATTTTTCTAGCAGATGCGATTGATACAATGTTATGGTCCTTGAAGGTGAAATCCTCCGACATAATCACTCCCAGGTCTTTGACGTTGGTGTTTCGCTCTATTTTGTGGCCAGAATTTGTTTTGTACTCTGATGTAGATTTAATTTCCTCATGTTTACCATATCTGAGTAATTGAAATTTCTCATCGTTGAACTTCATATTGTTTTCTGCAGCCCACTGAAAGATTTGGTTGATGTCCGCCTGGAGCCTTGCAGTGTCTGCAATGGAAGACACTGTCATGCAGATTCGGGTGTCATTTGCAAAGGAAGACACGGTGCTGTGGCTGACATCCTTGTCTATGTCGGATATGAGGATGAGGAACAAGATGGGAGCTAGTACTGTGCCTTGTGGAACAGAGCTTTTCACCGTAGCTGCCTCGGACTTTACTCTGTTGACGACTACTCTCTGTGTTCTGTTAGTGAGGAAATTATAGATCCATCGACCGACTTTTCCTGTTATTCCTTTAGCGCGCATTTTGTGCGCTATTACGCCATGGTCACACTTGTCGAAGGCTTTTGCAAAGTCTGTATATATTACATCTGCATTCTTTTTGTCTTCTAGTGCATTTAGGACCTTGTCGTAGTGATCCAGTAGTTGAGACAGACAGGGGCGACCTGTTCTAAACCCATGTTGCCCTGGGTTGTGTAACTGATGGGTTTCTAGATGGGTGGTGATCTTGCTTCTTAGGACCCTTTCAAAGATTTTTATGATATGGGATGTTAGTGCTATTGGTCTGTAGTTCTTTGCTGTCGCTTTACTGGCCCCTTTGTGGAGTGGGGCTATGTCTGTTGTTTTTAGTAACTGAGGGACGACCCCCGTGTCCATGCTCCCTCTCCATAGGATGGAAAAGGCTCGTGATAGGGGCTTCTTGCAGTTCTTGATGAACACAGAGTTCCATGAGTCTGGCCCTGGGGCAGAGTGCATGGGCATGTCATTTATCGCCTGTTCGAAGTCATTTGGCGTCAGGATAACATCGGATAGGCTTGTGTTAATCAAATTTTGTGGCTCTCTCATAAAAAATCATTTTGATCTTCGACTCTCAGTCTGGTTAGCGGCTTGCTAAAAACTGAGTCATATTGGGACTTGAGTAGCTCACTCATTTCCTTGCTGTCATCTGTGTAGGACCCATCTTGTTTAAGTAGGGGCCCAATACTGGACGTTGGTCTCGATTTTGATTTGGCATAGGAGAAGAAATTCTTTGGATTTCTTTCGATTTCATTTATGGCTTTTAGTTCTTCCCGCGATTCCTGACTCCTAAAGGATTCTTTTAGCTTAAGTTCGATGCTTGCTATTTCTCTGACCAGTGTCTCCCTGCGCATTTCAGATATATTGACCTCTTTTAGCCGCTCTGTTATTCTTTTCCGTCGCCTGTAAAGGGAGCGCCTGTCTCTTTCTATTTTACATCTACTCCTCCTTTTTCTTAGAGGAATAAGCCTTGTGCATACATCGAGTGCCACCGAGTTAATCTGTTCTAGGCATAAGTTTGGGTCTGTGTTGCTTAGTATATCTTCCCAGCTTATATCGGTTAGGACTTGGTTTACTTGGTCCCACTTTATGTTTTTGTTATTGAAGTTGAATTTGGTGAATGCTCCCTCGTGACTAGTCTCATTTTGTCGGTCTGGGGCTCCACGCATACATGTCTGAACCTCAATTATGTTGTGATCTGAGTATATTGTTTTTGATATGGTGACATTTCTTATCAGATCATCATTGTTAGTGAAGATGAGGTCTAGTGTATTCTCCAGTCTAGTAGGCTCTATTATTTGCTGGTTTAAATTGAATTTTGTGCAGAGATTTAAAAGCTCGTGTGAGTGTGAGTTTTCATCAGAGCTGCCTCCTGGTGTTATTACTGCAACAATATTATTTGCTATATTCCTCCATTTTAGGTGCCTTAAGTTGAAGTCCCCCAGGAGCAAGATGTTGGGTGCAGGAGCTGGAAGATTTTCCAGACAGTGGTCAATTTTTAACAGCTGTTCCTGGAATTGCTGGGATGTTGCATCCGGAGGCTTGTAGA
>NC_091334.1:2876335-2918835 GCF_038502225.1 Cherax quadricarinatus | reverse complement strand
AGACAGAAATGTTATGTTAGTGTTAACTGTCCAGGACAGACAGAAATGTTATGTTAGTTAACTGTCCAGGACAGACAGAAATGTTATGTTAGTGTTAACTGTCCAGGACAGACAGAAATGTTATGTTAGTTAACTGTCCAGGACAGACAGAAATGTTATGTTAGTGTTAACTGTCCAGGACAGACAGAAATGTTATGTTAGTTAACTGTCCAGGACAGACAGAAATGTTATGTTAGTGTTAACTGTCCAGGACAGACAGAAATGTTATGTTAGTGTTAACTGTCCAGGACAGACAGAAATGTTATGTTAGTGTTAACTGTCCAGGACAGACAGAAATGTTATGTTAGTGTTAACTGTCCAGGACAGACAGAAATGTTATGTTAGTGTTAACTGTCCAGGACAGACAGAAATGTTATGTTAGTGTTAACTGTCCAGGACAGACAGAAATGTTATGTTAGTGTTAACTGTCCAGGACAGACAGAAATGTTATGTTAGTGTTAACTGTCCAGGACAGACAGAAATGTTATGTTAGTGTTAACTGTCCAGGGCAGACAGAAATGTTATGTTAGTGTTAACTGTCCAGGACAGACAGAAATGTTATGTTAGTGTTAACTGTCCAGGACAGACAGAAATGTTATGTTAGTGTTAACTGTCCAGGACAGACAGAAATGTTATGTTAGTTAACTGTCCAGGACAGACAGAAATGTTATGTTAGTGTTAACTGTCCAGGACAGACAGAAATGTTATGTTAGTGTTAACTGTCCAGGACAGACAGAAATGTTATGTTAGTGTTAACTGTCCAGGACAGACAGAAATGTTATGTTAGTGTTAACTGTCCAGGACAGACAGAAATGTTGTCCGGATTTTACTTCCAATGTTTAGGTCAGTTGTGGCAGGTGGTGAGGAAACAGCAGGACGGGCGAAACCTTAAACATCTTTATTGCCGAAATGTGTCGCCTGATTAACATGTTTTTCTAGCTGAATACGAGCGATTGGGGACAGTAGAACTGGAGAGGTACATTGAGGCAATCAGTCCCTCAAGCTAGAAGGACTGACGAGGAAGAGAGTGTACTTGGACCTTTGTTATGGAATGTCTACTTCAATGACCTCCTCCATATCATCCCAGAATCACATGCATATACAGACGACTTTACCCTGACATTTACTTATCTAAGAGAGGAAATGCCAGCTTCTCCAAGCTACATCAGTCACCAGCTCACAGCTATATCAACCTGGGGCAAACGATGGATTGTAACATTTGCTCCTGAGAAAACACACATGATGATGGTCTTTGGGCTCCATGGCGGTTATGTTGGAGCAGTGAAACCATACCACGGGTGGGGATTGAACTCGCGGTTAGTGAGTTCAAGCCCCACGGTTCACTGACCGCGAGTTCAAGTCCCGCCCGTGGTATGGTTTGTGTGCAATCGTGTCATTACGATTTCGTGAGTCTGGAGCAGTGATAAGAATGACTGGGAGAGTGTTGGTACCTGAGAATGAAGCTGATATTTGTGGGGTGAAATCTGACTCCAAACTGACCCTGAAGAACCATGTTGTAAATCTTGCAAACAAGGCAGCCAGGAAGAGTACAGCACTTTGACATATCTTATCTGCTCGACAATAGAGGTTGCAAGATTCTGTACGAGGCACAAGTACGCTCACACCTTAAGTATGCTCCTCTATTTGCTGCCCTCCACCTCATCAGCGACTTCTGGACAGAATAACGAACCGGGCAAAACGACTCATCTCTTGACTGGATAGATCTGTCATTTCAGCAGAACCTTCAACACAGGATAGATGTGGGTGCCCTTACTGTTACATACAAGACTAATATTGTCCAAGTATCACACCTGACTCCACTCCGAGGACACCAAAAAGTGACCTTCTACACCACAAGACGGGCAACCAGCAGCAACTTCATTCTGACTATATATAACCTTCACCAGGACATCACTTCATCTGAGATCATTTATTTCTAGGATGACTCGAGTCTGGAACATATTCGTACAACATAATGTTATCAACGAAATAAAGTCAGTCGAACAAATGAAATCACTGACCCACAGATGGCTCCAACTTCATCCTGTGCCCTAATTGTATGTTTCATAACAATAAAAATGCTTTTAAATGAGCTGATGTAGGTAACAGCTCTTAGCTTGTCAATAAAGTTAGAAACCCTTAACCTAACCTTGTAAAACCTTTGTGTTAAAGAGAGAGACCGGGGAAGGGAGGGAGGGAGAGAGAGAGGAAGAGAGGGAGGAAAGAAGGAACGAAGGGAGGGATAGAGGGAGGGAGGGAGAGTTGATTAGAGGCAAGGCACATAATGCCACCATTTACCTCCCACCTCACACCTCCTGGAGTAACTAACCCAGCAACTCAACACCTGGCAAGGCGGTCACAACACTCTGCTGGCCTCACCAGACTCGTCTTACTGTAACCACAAACACCACATTTCTTACTTTTACAAGTGACTGCGACAGGTAATAAAGTGGATGTGAGTATATTAACATGACATTATATACAACAGACACCAGATCTTGATTTATACACGATGTTTTGCTCTCGCCGGAAGTTATAAACTCAATATTCAGTCCTAAACATGTTTATACATAAAGTTTGGTGAGATAGTGTCCCGTGGCCTGGTTGGCAACGCTCTCGCCTCACACATAGTGTCCGTGATTCGAACCCCAGCAAAGGTGGAAACACGGAGTGTTTTCCTACGCCTGCTGTCCCCGTTCACCTAGCAAGTAGGTACCTGGGTGTTAGTCGACTGGTGTGAGTGGCATCCTGGGGGACAAGGTTGAAAGACCACACTAGAAATAAGAAACGTACAAGTGGGGATTGAACTCGCGGCAAGTGAGTCGTAAAATAGGTTAGCATGGGTTCCACTATGGTGTATAAATGGATGAATATTATTGTAGCCAGCTGGTCCTGTGGCTTACGCACTGGCCTGGAGTTTGAAGACTCACTTGCCGCGAGTTCAAACCCCACCGGTACCATGATTCGTTTACAATCGTATTTTTACGATTTCGTGAGTCATGAAATAAGACAGACAATCCTCGATGACGCAATGACATCCCTGGGTTATCCTGGGTGGCTAACCCTCCGGGATTAAAAATCCGAACAAAATTTAATCATCATCAGCAAGATACAACAAACACAGTGTTGTTGTTCAACTACTGAACTCCGCCTCTGGTGCCGCCCTCAACTCACCACCTCACTTCTGGCCCCAGTATTGTAAGTCCCAGACTCGTACTTAACTCTCATCAACACTTCTCAAGGCTGAGGGACTCATTACCTCAAAACTACTACTGATAAGGGACTGATAACGTCATCCGGACACTTCCACTGCTTATCCTGTCAACACTGTCACCTCTGTAGTCGACTAAAGAAGTCTGCAGAACTGGCGAAATTAGCCACTCAAATAGAGGTACAGCCACTCAGAAACGGAGGTAGAGCCACTCAGAGAAAGAGGCAGCCACTCAGAAACGGAGGTAGAGCCACTCAGAGAAAGAGGCAGCCACTCAGAAACGGAGGTAGAGCCACTCAGAGAAAGAGGCAGCCACTCAGAAACAGAGGTAGTAACTCAGAAACAGGAGTAGAGCCACTCAGAAAAACGTAGTCACTCAGAAACAAGTAATCACTCAGAAACAGAGATAGTCACTCAGAAACAGAGATAGTCACTCAGAAACAGAGATAGTCACTCAGAAACAGAGGTAGTCACTCAGAAACAGAGGTAGTCACTCAGAAACAAGTAATCACTCAGAAACAGAGATAGTCACTCAGAAACAGAGATAGTCACTCAGAAACAGAGATAGTCACTCAGAAACAGAGGCAGTCACTCAGAAACAGAGGTAGTCACTCAGAAACAGAGGTAGTCACTCAGAAACAGAGGCAGCCACTTAGAAACAGAGGCAGCCACTCAGAAACAGAGGCAGCCACTAAGAAACAGAGGCAGCCACTCAGAAACAGAGGCAGCCACTCAGAAACAGAGGCAGCCACTAAGAAACAGAGGCAGCCACTAAGAAACAGAGGCAGCCACTCAGAAACAGAGGTAGTCACTCAGAAACAGAGGTAGTCACTCAGAAACAGAGATAGTCACTCAGAAACAGAGATAGTCACTCAGAAACAGAGATAGTCACTCAGAAACAGAGATAGTCACTCAGAAACAGAGATAGCCACTCAGAAACAGAGGTAGTCACTCAGAAACAGAGGTAGTCACTCAGAAACAGAGATAGTCACTCAGAAACAGAGATAGCCACTCAGAAACAGAGGTAGTCACTCAGAAACAGAGGTAGTCACTCAGAAACAGAGGTAGTCACTCAGAAACAGAGGCAGCCACTCAGAAACAGAGGCAGCTACTAAGAAACAGAGGCAGCCACTAAGAAACAGAGGCAGCCACTAAGAAACAGAGGCAGCCACTAAGAAACAGAGGCAGCCACTAAGAAACAGAGGCAGCCACTAAGAAACAGAGGCAGCCACTAAGAAACAGAGTCAGCCACTAAGAAACAGAGGCAGCCACTAAGAAACAGAGTCAGCCACTAAGAAACAGAGGCAGCCACTAAGAAACAGAGGCAGCCACTAAGAAACAGAGGCAGCCACTAAGAAACAGAGTCAGCCACTAAGAAACAGAGTCAGCCACTAAGAAACAGAGTCAGCCACTAAGAAACAGAGGCAGCCACTAAGAAACAGAGTCAGCCACTAAGAAACAGAGTCAGCCACTAAGAAACAGAGTCAGCCACTAAGAAACAGAGTCAGCCACTAAGAAACAGAGTCAGCCACTAAGAAACAGAGGCAGCCACTAAGAAACAGAGTCAGCCACTAAGAAACAGAGGCAGCCACTAAGAAACAGAGGCAGCCACTAAGAAACAGAGGCAGCCACTAAGAAACAGAGGCAGCCACTAAGAAACAGAGGCAGCCTCTAAGAAACAGAGGCAGCCACTAAGAAACAGAGTCAGCCTCTAAGAAACAGAGGCAGCCACTAAGAAACAGAGTCAGCCACTAAGAAACAGAGGCAGCCACTAAGAAACAGAGGCAGCCACTAAGAAACAGAGGCAGCCACTAAGAAACAGAGTCAGCCACTAAGAAACAGAGGCAGCCACTAAGAAACAGAGGCAGCCACTAAGAAACAAAACAGTCACAACACTATCAGACAAGACGGCACTGATGGGAGACGAGAGATCGTTTATAACTGTTAATGTCTGACAACTCCCCCCCCCGCTCCTCTCTCTCTCTCTCTCTCTCTCTCTCTCTCTCTCTCTCTCTCTCTCTCTCTCTCTCTCTCTCTCTCTCTCTCTCTCTCCCTCTCTCTGTTGTGCAGAAAGTAGGAAATACAATTAAACACTTCATCAGTAACAATAATAACCACAACAATAACCGCAATAACAATAACCGCAATAATAACCGCAATAACAACAGTAACTGCAATAACAATAACTGCAAAAAATAATAACTGCAATAACCGCAATAAACACAAGGGCTACAATAACCACAATGACTGCAATAACCACAATAATGATGTGAGGTAGTTATACTCTGAAAGAGATCTCAGCGGGTCCAAGAGCTGTGGTGCAGCCTCACACCGGTGCTACCCACGGTGAGGTGGTGCTACCCACGGTGAGGTGGTGCTACCCACGGTGAGGTGGTGCTACCCACGGTGAGGTGGTGCTACCCCACAGTGAGGTGGTGCTACCCACGGTGAGGTGGTGCTACCCAAGGTGAGGTGGTGCTACCCACGGTGAGGTGGTGCTACCCACGGTGAGGTGGTACTACCCACGGTGAGGTGGTGCTACCCACGGTGAGGTGGTACTACCCACGGTGAGGTGGTGCTACCCCACAGTGAGGTGGTGTTACCCCACAGTGAGGTGGTGTTACCCCACAGTGAGGTGGTGCTACCCACGGTGAGGTGGTGCTACCCCACAGTGAGGTGGTGTTACCCCACGGTGAGGTGGTGTTACCCCACAGTGAGGTGGTGTTACCCCACAGTGAGGTGGTGCTACCCACGGTGAGGTGGTGCTACCCAAGGTGAGGTGGTGCTACCCACGGTGAGGTGGTGCTACCCAAGGTGAGGTGGTGCTACCCACGGTGAGGTGGTGCTACCCACGGTGAGGTGGTGCTACCAACGGTGAGGTGGTGCTACCCACGGTGAGGTGGTGCTACCCACGGTGAGGTGGTGCTACCCACGGTGAGGTGGTGCTACCCACGGTGAGGTGGTGCTACCCACGGTGAGGTGGTGCTACCCACGGTGAGGTGGTGCTACCCACGGTGAGGTGGTGCTACCCCACAGTGAGGTGGTGTTACCCCACGGTGAGGTGGTGCTACCCACGGTGAGGTGGTGCTACCCACGGTGAGGTGGTGCTACCCACGGTGAGGTGGTGCTACCCCACAGTGAGGTGGTGTTACCCCACGGTGAGGTGGTGTTACCCCACAGTGAGGTGGTGCTACCCACAGTGAAGTGGTGTTACCCCACAGTGAGGTGGTGCTACCCACAGTGAGGTGGTGTTACCCCACAGTGAGGTGGTGCTACCCACAGTAAGGTGGTGTTACCCCACAGTGAGGTGGTGTTACCCCCAGTGAAGTGGTGCTACCCACAGTGAGGTGGTGCCACCCACAGTGAGGTGGTGCAATCCACGGTGAGGTGGTGCTACCCACAGTGAGGTGGTGCCACCCACAGTGAGGTGGTGCTACCCACGGTGAGGTGGTGCTACCCACGGTGAGGTGGTGCTACCTACGGTGAGGTGGTGCCACCCACAGTGAGGTGGTGCTACCCACAGTGAGATGGTGCAACCCACAGTGAGATGGTGCTACCCACAGTGAGGTGTTGCTACCCACAGTGAGATGGTGCTACCCACGGTGAGGTGGTACTACCCACGGTGAGGTGGTGCTACCCACGGTGAGGTGGTGCCACCCACAGTGAGGTGGTGCTACCCACAGTGAGGTGTTGCTACCCACAGTGAGATGGTGCTACCCACGGTGAGGTGGTGCTACCCACGGTGAGGTGGTGCAACCCACGGTGAGGTGGTGCAACCCATAGTGAGGTGGTGCTAGCCACAGTGAGGTAGTGCTACCCACATTGAGGTGGTGCTAGCCACATTGAGGTGGTGCTACCCACAGTGAGGTGGTGCTACCCACATTGAGGTGGTGCTAGCCACAGTGAGGCAGTGCTACTCACACTGAGGTAGTGCTACCCACATTGAGGTGGTGCTACCCACAGTGAGGTAGTGCTACCCACATTGAGGTGGTGCTACCCACAGTGAGAATGCAAGCTCACTGTGGGTAGCACAACCAGCTGACCATTCCCAATTTTCAGAGGTCCCACTTGTTCCCTCACCATCGTCCCATATACTTGAAAACCCATTTTAGATTCGTTTGATTCATTAGCAACCTTAATTTCATAGTCACGTTTAGCCTTTCTAGTCCCCTTTTTTACTTCTCTTTTAAACTGAACATATTGGCCAATAATATTAACTTTCCTCTTTTGATAAGATTTCGTTCGGATTTTTAACCCCGGAGGGTTAGCCACCCAGGATAACCCAAGAAAGTCAGTGCGTCATCGAGGACTGTCTAACTTATTTCCATTGGGGTCCTTAATCTTGTCCCCCAGGATGCGACCCACACCAGTCGACTAACACCCAGGTACATATTTGCTGCTAGGTGAACAGGACAACAGGTGTAAGGAAACGTGTCGGAAAGTTTCCACCCGCCGGGAATCGAACCCGGGACCTCCGTGTGTGAAGCGGGAGCTTTAGCCACCAGGCCACCGGGCCACGTAAATTCGTCTTTTCTCTCCTAATAGATGATTTAATCTCCTATTAACCCGTTTAGGAGCGTTAGTTGACTTAATTTCTCTCTGGGGAGAGAATGTAATTTAAGGGACTTCAATCTTTCTTCTAACGAATTCCATTCTGTAATATGGAGACCAGAAATGAGCTGTATAATCTAGGTGAGGCCTTACTAATGATGTATAAATCTGTAGTATAACCTCTGGACTTCCGTTGCTTACACTTCTTGATATAAATCCCAGTAATTTGTTTGCCCTATTACGTACACGTAGGCATTGCTGTCTTGGTTTAAGGTTGCAATCTCCATGGCCAAGTTCTACAATATTTAGTTTAGAAGTGCTACTACACAACGTTTTAGCGTCAATGGCGGTACTCGGGAGTTTGCTCCACTCATTCACAACTCTTACCAAACCAATGCTTCTTATAGCCTTCCTAAATCTAAATTTTTCCAACTTGAACCCATTGCTGAGAGTCCTAACTTAGTTAGATGCTTTTAGCACGTTATTTACATCTTATTTATTCCTGCTTTCTTTTTAAACACCTCAATCATATCCCCC
The DNA here is from genome assembly GCF_038502225.1 of Cherax quadricarinatus. NCBI lineage: Eukaryota > Metazoa > Arthropoda > Malacostraca > Decapoda > Parastacidae > Cherax > Cherax quadricarinatus. Next base: position 2,910,497 of record NC_091334.1, on the reverse strand, counting down.
TTAATTTTACGTCTTTCTAGAGAGTGCAGATTCAGGTCCCTCAGTCTATCCTCATAGGGAAGATTTCTGATACACAGGATCAACTTTGTCATCCTCCTCTACGTTTTCCAGCACATTCATATCAATTCTTTAATACAGTGACCAGAACTGAGCAGCATAATCTAAATGAGGCCTAACCAACGATATACAGAGTTGAAAAATAACCTGAGGACTCCTGTTATTTATACTACTTGATATGAAGCCAAGAATTCTATTTCTCTATTGCGAACGCTAATGCACTGTCGTCTTGGTTTTAGATTACTGCTAACTAGAACTCCTAAATCTTTTTCTCAATCAGTGATATTAAGATCTACAAAATTTATGAAGTGTCATGGGTATTTTTCTTTCCAACGCTTAGAACTTTGCATTTGTCTATATTATTATCATATTCAAAAAGAAGCGTTAAACCTACAAGGGTCATACAGCATTTTATCTATATTAAATTGTATCTTAAATTCCATTAGTCTGTTCAGATCTTCCAGTAGCAGTTCAGTGTCCTCGTCAGAAGTGATTCGACGGCCTATTTTGGTGTCATCGGCAAACTTGCTAGTGTCGCTATTTATTCCCTCATCTATGTCATTTATGTAAACTATGAACAAGGGGCCCAACACTGACCCCTGTGGAACACCGCTTGTGACGTGCCCCACTCTGCTTTCACCCAGTTTATGCCAAGCTCTCTGTTGCCTGTCAATCACGCCTCTCTGTCCAGGAAAAAAACTTCTCCTATTCCACGATTCTCTACTTTCCTCAATAACCTCTGATGTACAACTCTGTCAAAAGCCTTACTGAAGTCCATATACACAAAATCATATTCATCACCATGATCTACCTCTTCCAATACCTTAGTGAAAAAATTTAGTAAATTTATAAGGCAGGAACGCCCCTTTGTAAATCTGTGCTGAGTTTAATCAATTTATGTCTTTCAAGGTGACTTTGAATAGGTTCGGCAATTACTGATTCCATCAATTTTCCCACAATTAAGGTTAGGCCTATTGATCTATAGTTCAAAGATACGGACCTGTCTTCTGCTTTGCAGATAGGTATCACATTTACTATTTTCCACTTATCAGGTACTGTGCCAGTTTGTAGTGATATGTTGGACAGACTAGCCAAACATTTGCTAAGTTCCTCCTAACATTCCCTTAAAACCCTTGCAAACAGTTCGTCAGGGTCTGGGGATTGGTTAGCTTTTAATTTCTCTATTTGTCTGAGAACCACGTCACTAGTAACTGATCATGCATAACTTATTTTCGTCCTGTTCTACATTATTATTTCTGGAATTTCACTTGTATCTTCCTGCGTAAAAACTGAGAGGAAATAAATGTTAAAGGTCTGCACATATCTTTGTCACTGTCAGTGAGCTGACCTGAGTAGCTTTTGAATGGGCCAAACTTGTCCCTAATCTTATTCCTATATACCTGAAAGAAATTTTTTGAGTTAATCATTGAATCCGTTGCGACTTTAATTTAATAATCTCTTTTGCTTTTCTTATTCCCTTTTTTATTTCTCTTGTTAATTGATATTGATTTCTTAAATGCCCATCTTCCCTCTTGATTCTGATCTGAGATACTTTAATCTATTGTTATCTATTTTAGTTTAATTTTTGTTTGATCTACTGTCCCTATTTGGAACATAAGTTGTCTGGGCAGCTAGAACTATGATTTGTAAAATGTTATATTGGCAACCATCACCACCTGCCTGACCCATACCAGCATTGCTAACCTCCCGCATGGAGGATGCTGGGTGTTAACCCTCTCCCTGCTGGCTGTTAACCCTCTCCCTGCTGGGCACTGAACAGTTGATCACTCATGACTCAGGACACACCAGGAACCACCAAGAGGGTTGATTAATAGAGTTTAAAATCTATCTATAACATGGTCAAGCGTCATACAGGCTTGTTGGTTGGTTAAAGAGAGTTTCCAGTGTATGTAATACATGCTATGGTGTTCGAAATGGTATAAAATATCAATAAGTTGAAGATTAACACATGTGCAACAGTTGGGTATCTTTATTGATGAAAAGTTTCGCCTACACAGTAGGCTTCTTCAGTCAAGTACAGAGGCAGCACTAGTAAAATAAAGATTATGTAATCAGCCCATCATATTAGAGAGCGAGTTCAACGGTATGAAGATGAATCATGAGAACAGTCTTAAATACTGTCGAAGCCAACCCTTCTCACTCACTTGAGTAAGAAGTGTTGGATTCCAGATGCACCTGCCTGCTTATTTCCACAAGTGAATCCCGTCCCCTACAACGTCTTGGAGATCTTCCACCTCACCTTCGACAGTACTGAAGACTCTTTTCTCATGCTTCAGCTTCATATCTTCCCAGACCATGAAGCTGAGCTCCTCTCCAGGCTCAGGGACTGACCACCTTGTTCCAAACAATGGAGCTGAGCTCTTCTCCAGGCTCAGGGACTGACCACCTTGTTCCAGACCATGAAGCTGAGCTCTTCTCCAGGCTCAGGGACTAGCCACCTTGTTCCAGACCATGGAGCTGAACTCTTCTCCAGGCTCAGGGACTGACCACCTTGTTCCAGACCATGGAGCTGAACTCTTCTCCTGGCTCAGGGACTGACCACCTTGTTCCAAACCATGGAGCTGAACTCTTCTCTTGGCTCAGGGACTGACCACCTTGTTCCAGACTATGGAGCTGAACTCTTCTCCTGGCTCAGGGACTGACCACCTTGTTCCAGACCATGGAGCTGAACTCTTCTCCAGGCTCAGGGACTGACCACCTTGTTCCAGACAAAAGAGCTGAACTCTTCTCTTGGCTCAGGGACTGACCACCTTGTTCCAGACCATGGAGCTGAACTCTTCTCCAGGCTCAGGGACTGACCACCTTGTTCCAGACCATGGAGCTGAACTCTTCTCCAGGCTCAGGGACTGACCAACTTGTTCCAGACCATGAAGCTGAACTCTTCTCCAGGCTCAGGGACTGACCACCTTGTTCCAGACCATGGAGCTGAACTCTTCTCCAGGCTCAGGGACTGACCACCTTGTTCCAGACCATGGAGCTGAACTCTTCTCTTGGCTCAGGGACTGACCACCTTGTTCCAGACCATGGAGCTGAACTCTTCTCCAGGCTCAGGGACTGACCACCTTGTTCCAGACCATGGAGCTGAACTCTTCTCCAGGCTCAGGGACTGACCACCTTGTTCCAGACCATGGAGCTGAACTCTTCTCTTGGCTCAGGGACTGACCACCTTGCTCCAAACCATGTAGCTGAACTCTTCTCCAGGCTCAGGGACTGACCACCTTGTTCCAGACCATGAAGCTGAATTCTTCTCCAGGCTCAGGGACTGACCACCTTGTTCCAGACCATGGAGCTGAACTCTTCTCCAGGCTCAGGGACTGACCACCTTGTTCCAGACCATGGAGCTGAACTCTTCTCTTGGCTCAGGGACTGACCACCTTGCTCCAAACCATGTAGCTGAACTCTTCTCCAGGCTCAGGGACTGACCACCTTGTTCCAGACCATGAAGCTGAATTCTTCTCCAGGCTCAGGGACTGACCACCTTGTTCCAGACCATGAAGCTGAGCTCTTCTCCAGGTTCAGGGACTGACCACCTTGTTCCAGACCATGAAGCTGAACTCTTCTCCAGGCTCAGGGACTGACCACCTTGTTCCAGACCATGGAGCTGAACTCTTCTCCAGGCTCAGGGACTGACCACCATGTTCCAGATCATGAAGCTGAACTCTTCTCCAGGCTCAGGGACTGACCACTTTGTTCCAGACCATGGAGCTGAAATCTTCTCCAGGCTCAGGGACTGACCACCTTGTTCCAGACCATGGAGCTGAACTCTTCTCCAGGCTCAGGGACTGACCACCTTGTTCCAGACCAAGGATCTGAACTCTTCTCCAGGCTCAGGGACTGACCACCTTGTTCCAGACCAAGGAGCTGAACTCTTCTCCAGGCTCAGGGACTGACCACCTTGTTCCAGACCATGAAGCTGAATTCTTCTCCAGGCTCAGGGACTGACCACCTTGTTCCAGACCATGAAGCTGAGCTCTTCTCCAGGCTCAGGGACTGACCACCTTGTTCCAGACCATGAAGCTGAACTCTTCTCCAGGCTCAGGGACTGACCACCTTGTTCCAGACCATGGAGCTGAACTCTTCTCCAGGCTCAGGGACTGACCACCATGTTCCAGATCATGAAGCTGAACTCTTCTCCAGGCTCAGGGACTGACCACCTTGTTCCAGACCATGGAGCTGAACTCTTCTCCAGGCTCAGGGACTGACCACCTTGTTCCAGACCATGGAGCTGAACTCTTCTCCAGGCTCAGGGACTGACCACCTTGTTCCAGACCATGAAGCTGAGCTCTTCTCCAGGCTCAGGGACTGACCACCTTGTTCCAGACCATGGAGCTGAACTCTTCTCCAGGCTCAGGGACTGACCACCTTGTTCCAGACCATGAAGCTGAGCTCTTCTCCAGGCTCAGGGACTGACCACCTTGTTCCAGACCATGAAGCTGAGCTCTTCTCCAGGCTCAAGGACTGACCACCTTGTTCCAGACCATGAAGCTGAGCTCTTCTCCACGCTCAGGGACTGACCACCTTGTTCCAGACCATGAAGCTGAGCTCTTCTCCAGGCTGAGGGACTGACCACCTTGTTCCAGACCATGAAGCTGAGCTCTCCTCCAGGCTCAGGGACTGACCACCTTGCTAGAGACCATGAAGCTGAGCTCTTCTCCAGGCTCAGGGACTGACCACCTTGTTCCAGACCATGAAGCTGAACTCTTCTCCAGGCTCAGGGACTGACCACCTTGTTCCAGACCATGAAGCTGAGCTCTTCTCCAGGCTCAAGGACTGACCACCTTGTTCCAGACCATGAAGCTGAGCTCTTCTCCAAGGTCAGGGACTGACCACCTTGTTCCAGACCATGAAGCTGAGCTCTTCTCCACGCTCAGGGACTGACCACCTTGTTCCAGACCATGAAGCTGAGCTCTTCTCCAGGCTCAGGGACTGACCACCTTGTTCCAGACCATGAAGCTGAGCTCTTCTCCAGGCTCAGGGACTGACCACCTTGTTCCAGACCATGAAGCTGAACTCTTCTCCAGGCTCAGGGACTGACCATCTTGTTCCAGACCATGAAGCTGAGCTCTTCTCCAGGCTCAGGGACTGACCATCTTGTTCCAGACCATGAAGCTGAGCTCTTCTCCAGGCTCAGGGACTGACCACCTTGTTCCAGACCATGAAGCTGAGCTCTTCTCCAGGTTCAGGGACTGACCACCTTGTTCCAGACCATGAAGCTGAGCTCTTCTCCAGGTTCAGGGACTGACCACCTTGTTCCAGACCATGAAGCTGAGCTCTTCTCCAGGTTCAGGGACTGACCATCTTGTTCCAGACCATGAAGCTGAGCTCTTCTCCAGGTTCAGGGACTGACCACCTTGTTCCAGACCATGAAGCTGAGCTCTTCTCCAGGCTCAGGGACTGACCATCTTGTTCCAGACCATGAAGCTGAGCTCTTCTCCAGGCTCAGGGACTGACCACCTTGTTCCAGACCATGGAGCTGAACTCTTCTCTTGGCTCAGGGACTGACCACCTTGTTCCAGACCATGGAGCTGAACTCTTCTCCAGGCTCAGGGACTGACCACCTTGTTCCAGACCATGGAGCTGAACTCTTCTCCAGGCTCAGGGACTGACCACCTTGTTCCAGACCATGGAGCTGAACTCTTCTCTTGGCTCAGGGACTGACCACCTTGCTCCAAACCATGTAGCTGAACTCTTCTCCAGGCTCAGGGACTGACCACCTTGTTCCAGACCATGAAGCTGAATTCTTCTCCAGGCTCAGGGACTGACCACCTTGTTCCAGACCATGGAGCTGAACTCTTCTCCAGGCTCAGGGACTGACCACCTTGTTCCAGACCATGGAGCTGAACTCTTCTCCAGGCTCAGGGACTGACCACCTTGCTCCAAACCATGTAGCTGAACTCTTCTCCAGGCTCAGGGACTGACCACCTTGTTCCAGACCATGAAGCTGAATTCTTCTCCAGGCTCAGGGACTGACCACCTTGTTCCAGACCATGAAGCTGAGCTCTTCTCCAGGCTCAGGGACTGACCACCTTGTTCCAGACCATGAAGCTGAACTCTTCTCCAGGCTCAGGGACTGACCACCATGTTCCAGATCATGAAGCTGAACTCTTCTCCAGGCTCAGGGACTGACCACTTTGTTCCAGACCATGGAGCTGAAATCTTCTCCAGGCTCAGGGACTAGCCACCTTGTTCCAGACCATGGAGCTGAACTCTTCTCCAGGCTCAGGGACTGACCACCTTGTTCCAGACCATGGAGCTGAACTCTTCTCCTGGCTCAGGGACTGACCACCTTGTTCCAAACCATGGAGCTGAACTCTTCTCTTGGCTCAGGGACTGACCACCTTGTTCCAGACTATGGAGCTGAACTCTTCTCCTGGCTCAGGGACTGACCACCTTGTTCCAGACCATGGAGCTGAACTCTTCTCCAGGCTCAGGGACTCACCACCTTGTTCCAGACCAAAGAGCTGAACTCTTCTCTTGGCTCAGGGACTGACCACCTTGTTCCAGACCATGGAGCTGAACTCTTCTCCAGGCTCAGGGACTGACCACCTTGTTCCAGACCATGGAGCTGAACTCTTCTCCAGGCTCAGGGACTGACCAACTTGTTCCAGACCATGAAGCTGAACTCTTCTCCAGGCTCAGGGACTGACCACCTTGTTCCAGACCATGGAGCTGAACTCTTCTCCTGGCTCAGGGACTGACCACCTTGTTCCAGACCATGGAGCTGAACTCTTCTCCAGGCTCAGGGACTGACCACCTTGTTCCAGACCATGGAGCTGAACTCTTCTCTTGGCTCAGGGACTGACCACCTTGTTCCAGACCATGGAGCTGAACTCTTCTCCAGGCTCAGGGACTGACCACCTTGTTCCAGACCATGGAGCTGAACTCTTCTCCAGGCTCAGGGACTGACCACCTTGTTCCAGACCATGGAGCTGAACTCTTCTCCAGGCTCAGGGACTGACCACCTTGTTCCAGACCATGGAGCTGAACTCTTCTCTTGGCTCAGGGACTGACCACCTTGCTCCAAACCATGTAGCTGAACTCTTCTCCAGGCTCAGGGACTGACCACCTTGTTCCAGACCATGAAGCTGAATTCTTCTCCAGGCTCAGGGACTGACCACCTTGTTCCAGACCATGGAGCTGAACTCTTCTCCAGGCTCAGGGACTGACCACCTTGTTCCAGACCATGGAGCTGAACTCTTCTCTTGGCTCAGGGACTGACCACCTTGCTCCAAACCATGTAGCTGAACTCTTCTCCAGGCTCAGGGACTGACCACCTTGTTCCAGACCATGGAGCTGAACTCTTCTCTTGGCTCAGGGACTGACCACCTTGTTCCAGACCATGGAGCTGAACTCTTCTCCAGGCTCAGGGACTGACCACCTTGTTCCAGACCATGTAGCTGAACTCTTCTCCAGGCTCAGGGACTGACCACCTTGCTCCAAACCATGTAGCTGAACTCTTCTCCAGGCTCAGGGACTGACCACCTTGTTCCAGACCATGGAGCTGAACTCTTCTCCAGGCTCAGGGACTGACCACCTTGCTCCAAACCATGTAGCTGAACTCTTCTCCAGGCTCAGGGACTGACCACCTTGTTCCAGACCATGGAGCTGAACTCTTCTCTTGGCTCAGGGACTGACCACCTTGTTCCAGACCATGGAGCTGAACTCTTCTCCAGGCTCAGGGACTGACCACCTTGCTGCAAACCATGAAGCTGAATTCTTCTCCAGGCTCAGGGACTGACCACCTTGTTCCAGACCATGAAGCTGAGCTCTTCTCCAGGCTCAGGGACTGACCACCTTGTTCCAGACCATGAAGCTGAACTCTTCTCCAGGCTCAGGGACTGACCACCTTGTTCCAGACCATGGAGCTGAACTCTTCTCCAGGCTCAGGGACTGACCACCTTGTTCCAGACCATGGAGCTGAACTCTTCTCCAGGCTCAGGGACTGACCACCTTGCTCCAAACCATGGAGCTGAACTCTTCTCCAGGCTCAGGGACTGACCACCTTGTTCCAGACCATGGAGCTGAACTCTTCTCCAGGCTCAGGGACTGACCACCTTGCTCCAAACCATGTAGCTGAACTCTTCTCCAGGCTCAGGGACTGACCACCTTGTTCCAGACCATGAAGCTGAATTCTTCTCCAGGCTCAGGGACTGACCACCTTGTTCCAGACCATGAAGCTGAGCTCTTCTCCAGGCTCAGGGACTGACCACCTTGTTCCAGACCATGAAGCTGAACTCTTCTCCAGGCTCAGGGACTGACCACCTTGTTCCAGACCATGGAGCTGAACTCTTCTCCAGGCTCAGGGACTGACCACCATGTTCCAGATCATGAAGCTGAACTCTTCTCCAGGCTCAGGGACTGACCACTTTGTTCCAGACCATGGAGCTGAAATCTTCTCCAGGCTCAGGGACTGACCACCTTGTTCCAGACCATGGAGCTGAACTCTTCTCCAGGCTCAGGGACTGACCACCTTGTTCCAGACCAAGGATCTGAACTCTTCTCCACGCTCAGGGACTGACCACCTTGTTCCAGACCAAGGAGCTGAACTCTTCTCCAGGCTCAGGGACTGACCACCTTGTTCCAGACCATGAAGCTGAATTCTTCTCCAGGCTCAGGGACTGACCACCTTGTTCCAGACCATGAAGCTGAGCTCTTCTCCAGGCTCAGGGACTGACCACCTTGTTCCAGACCATGAAGCTGAACTCTTCTCCAGGCTCAGGGACTGACCACCTTGTTCCAGACCATGGAGCTGAACTCTTCTCCAGGCTCAGGGACTGACCACCATGTTCCAGATCATGAAGCTGAACTCTTCTCCAGGCTCAGGGACTGACCACCTTGTTCCAGACCATGGAGCTGAACTCTTCTCCAGGCTCAGGGACTGACCACCTTGTTCCAGACCATGGAGCTGAACTCTTCTAAAGGCTCAGGGACTGACCACCTTGTTCCAGACCATGAAGCTGAGCTCTTCTCCAGGCTCAGGGACTGACCACCTTGTTCCAGACCATGGAGCTGAACTCTTCTCCAGGCTCAGGGACTGACCACCTTGTTCCACACCATGAAGCTGAGATCTTCTCCAGGCTCAGGGACTGACCACCTTGTTCCAGACCATGAAGCTGAGCTCTTCTCCAGGCTCAAGGACTGACCACCTTGTTCCAGACCATGAAGCTGAGCTCTTCTCCACGCTCAGGGACTGACCACCTTGTTCCAGACCATGAAGCTGAGCTCTTCTCCAGGCTGAGGGACTGACCACCTTGTTCCAGACCATGAAGCTGAGCTCTCCTCCAGGCTCAGGGACTGACCACCTTGCTAGAGACCATGAAGCTGAGCTCTTCTCCAGGCTCAGGGACTGACCACCTTGTTCCAGACCATGAAGCTGAACTCTTCTCCAGGCTCAGGGACTGACCACCTTGTTCCAGACCATGAAGCTGAGCTCTTCTCCAGGCTCAAGGACTGACCACCTTGTTCCAGACCATGAAGCTGAGCTCTTCTCCAAGGTCAGGGACTGACCACCTTGTTCCAGACCATGAAGCTGAGCTCTTCTCCACGCTCAGGGACTGACCACCTTGTTCCAGACCATGAAGCTGAGCTCTTCTCCAGGCTCAGGGACTGACCACCTTGTTCCAGACCATGAAGCTGAGCTCTTCTCCAGGCTCAGGGACTGACCACCTTGTTCCAGACCATGAAGCTGAACTCTTCTCCAGGCTCAGGGACTGACCATCTTGTTCCAGACCATGAAGCTGAGCTCTTCTCCAGGCTCAGGGACTGACCATCTTGTTCCAGACCATGAAGCTGAGCTCTTCTCCAGGCTCAGGGACTGACCACCTTGTTCCAGACCATGAAGCTGAGCTCTTCTCCAGGTTCAGGGACTGACCACCTTGTTCCAGACCATGAAGCTGAGCTCTTCTCCAGGTTCAGGGACTGACCACCTTGTTCCAGACCATGAAGCTGAGCTCTTCTCCAGGTTCAGGGACTGACCATCTTGTTCCAGACCATGAAGCTGAGCTCTTCTCCAGGTTCAGGGACTGACCACCTTGTTCCAGACCATGAAGCTGAGCTCTTCTCCAGGCTCAGGGACTGACCATCTTGTTCCAGACCATGAAGCTGAGCTCTTCTCCAGGCTCAGGGACTGACCACCTTGTTCCAGACCATGGAGCTGAACTCTTCTCTTGGCTCAGGGACTGACCACCTTGTTCCAGACCATGGAGCTGAACTCTTCTCCAGGCTCAGGGACTGACCACCTTGTTCCAGACCATGGAGCTGAACTCTTCTCTTGGCTCAGGGACTGACCACCTTGCTCCAAACCATGTAGCTGAACTCTTCTCCAGGCTCAGGGACTGACCACCTTGTTCCAGACCATGAAGCTGAATTCTTCTCCAGGCTCAGGGACTGACCACCTTGTTCCAGACCATGAAGCTGAGCTCTTCTCCAGGCTCAGGGACTGACCACCTTGTTCCAGACCATGAAGCTGAACTCTTCTCCAGGCTCAGGGACTGACCACCTTGTTCCAGACCATGGAGCTGAACTCTTCTCCAGGCTCAGGGACTGACCACCATGTTCCAGATCATGAAGCTGAACTCTTCTCCAGGCTCAGGGACTGACCACTTTGTTCCAGACCATGGAGCTGAAATCTTCTCCAGGCTCAGGGACTGACCACCTTGTTCCAGACCATGGAGCTGAACTCTTCTCCAGGCTCAGGGACTGACCACCTTGTTCCAGACCAAGGATCTGAACTCTTCTCCAGGCTCAGGGACTGACCACCTTGTTCCAGACCATGAAGCTGAATTCTTCTCCAGGCTCAGGGACTGACCACCTTGTTCCAGACCATGAAGCTGAGCTCTTCTCCAGGCTCAGGGACTGACCACCTTGTTCCAGACCATGAAGCTGAACTCTTCTCCAGGCTCAGGGACTGACCACCTTGTTCCAGACCATGGAGCTGAACTCTTCTCCAGGCTCAGGGACTGACCACCATGTTCCAGATCATGAAGCTGAACTCTTCTCCAGGCTCAGGGACTGACCACCTTGTTCCAGACCATGGAGCTGAACTCTTCTCCAGGCTCAGGGACTGACCACCTTGTTCCAGACCATGGAGCTGAACTCTTCTCCAGGCTCAGGGACTGACCACCTTGTTCCAGACCATGAAGCTGAGCTCTTCTCCAGGCTCAGGGACTGACCATCTTGTTCCAGACCATGGAGCTGAACTCTTCTCCAGGCTCAGGGACTGACCACCTTGTTCCAGACCATGAAGCTGAGCTCTTCTCCAGGCTCAGGGACTGACCACCTTGTTCCAGACCATGAAGCTGAGCTCTTCTCCAGGCTCAAGGACTGACCACCTTGTTCCAGACCATGAAGCTGAGCTCTTCTCCACGCTCAGGGACTGACCACCTTGTTCCAGACCATGAAGCTGAGCTCTTCTCCAGGCTGAGGGACTGACCACCTTGTTCCAGACCATGAAGCTGAGCTCTCCTCCAGGCTCAGGGACTGACCACCTTGTTAGAGACCATGAAGCTGAGCTCTGCTCCAGGCTCAGGGACTGACCACCTTGTTCCAGACCATGAAGCTGAACTCTTCTCCAGGCTCAGGGACTGACCACCTTGTTCCAGACCATGAAGCTGAGCTCTTCTCCAGGCTCAAGGACTGACCACCTTGTTCCAGACCATGAAGCTGAGCTCTTCTCCAAGGTCAGGGACTGACCACCTTGTTCCAGACCATGAAGCTGAGCTCTTCTCCACGCTCAGGGACTGACCACCTTGTTCCAGACCATGAAGCTGAGCTCTTCTCCAGGCTCAGGGACTGACCACCTTGTTCCAGACCATGAAGCTGAGCTCTTCTCCAGGCTCAGGGACTGACCACCTTGTTCCAGACCATGAAGCTGAGCTCTTCTCCAGGCTCAGGGACTGACCATCTTGTTCCAGACCATGAAGCTGAGCTCTTCTCCAGGCTCAGGGACTGACCACCTTGTTCCAGACCATGAAGCTGAGCTCTTCTCCAGGTTCAGGGACTGACCACCTTGTTCCAGACCATGAAGCTGAGCTCTTCTCCAGGTTCAGGGACTGACCACCTTGTTCCAGACCATGAAGCTGAGCTCTTCTCCAGGTTCAGGGACTGACCATCTTGTTCCAGACCATGAAGCTGAGCTCTTCTCCAGGTTCAGGGACTGACCACCTTGTTCCAGACCATGAAGCTGAGCTCTTCTCCAGGCTCAGGGACTGACCATCTTGTTCCAGACCATGAAGCTGAGCTCTTCTCCAGGTTCAGGGACTGACCACCTTGTTCCAGACCATGAAGCTGAGCTCTTCTCCAGGTTCAGGGACTGACCACCTTGTTCCAGACCATGAAGCTGAGCTCTTCTCCAGGCTCAGGGACTGACCATCTTGTTCCAGACCATGGAGCTGAACTCTTCTCCAGGCTCAGGGACTGACCATCTTGTTCCAGACCATGAAGCTGAGCTCTTCTCCAGGTACAGGGACTGACCACCTTGTTCCAGACCATGAAGCTGAGCTCTTCTCCAGGCTCAGGGACTGACCCCCCTGTTCCAAACCATGAAGCTGAGCTCTTCTCCAGGCTCAGGGACTGACCACATTGTTCCAGACCATGAAGCTGAGCTCTTCTCCAGGCTCAGGGACTGACCACCTTGTTCAAGACCAAGAAGCTGAGCTCTTCTCCAGGCTCAGGGACTGACCACCTTGTTCCATACCATGGAGCTGAACTCTTCTCCAGGCTCAGGGACTGACCACCTTGTTCCAGACCATGAAGCTGAGCTCTTCTCCAGGCTCAGGGACTGACCACCTTGTTCCAGACCATGAAGCTGAGCTCTTCTCCAGGCTCAGGGACTCACCACCTTGTTCCAGACCATGAAGCTGAGCTCTTCTCCACGCTCAGGGACTGACCACCTTGTTCCAGACCATGAAGCTGAGCTCTTCAGGCTCAGGGACTGACCACCTTGTTCCAGACCATGAAGCTGAGCTCTCCTCCAGGCACAGGGACTGACCACCTTGTTAGAGACCATGAAGCTGAGCTCTTCTCCAAGCTCAGGGACTGACCACCTTGTTCCAGACCATGGAGCTGAACTCTTCTCCAGGCTCAGGGACTGACCACCTTATTCCAGACCATGAAGCTGAGCTCTTCTCCAGGCTCAAGGACTGACCACCTTGTTCCAGACCATGAAGCTGAGCTCTTCTCCAAGGTCAGGGAATGACCACCTTGTTCCAGACAATGAAGCTGAGCTCTTCTCCAGGCTCAGGGACTGACCACCTTGTTCCAGACCATGAAGCTGAGCTCTTCTCCAGGCTCAGGGACTGACCACCTTGTTCCAGACCATGAAGCTGAGCTCTTCTCCAGGCTCAGGGACTGACCACCTTGTTCCAGACCATGAAGCTGAACTCTTCTCCAGGCTCAGGGACTGACCACCTTGTTCCAGACCATGAAGCTGAGCTCTTCTCCAGGCTCAGGGACTGACCACCTTGTTCCAGACCATGAAGCTGAGCTCTTCTCCAGGCTCAGGGACTGACCATCTTGTTCCAGACCATGAAGCTGAGGTCTTCTCCAGGTTCAGGGACTGACCACCTTGTTCCAGACCATGAAGCTGAGCTCTTCTCCAGGCTCAGGGACTGACCACCTTGTTCCAAACCATGAAGCTGAGCTCTTCTCCAGGCTCAGGGACTGACCACCTTGTTCCAGACCATGTAGGTGAACTCTTCTCCTGGCTCAGGGACTGACCACCTTGTTCCAGACCATGAATCTGAACTCTTCTCCAGGCTCAGGGATTGACCACCTTGTTCCAGACCATGAAGCTGAACTCTTCTCCAGGCTCAGGGACTGACCACCTTGTTCCACACCATGTAGCTGAACTCTTCTCCAGGCTCAGGGACTGACCACCTTGTTCCAGACCATGAAGCTGAACTCTTCTCCAGGCTCAGGGACTGACCACCTTGTTCCAGACCATGAAGCTGAGCTCTTCTCCAGGCTCGGGGACTGACCACCTTGTTCCAGACAATGAAGCTGAATTCTTATCCAGGCTCAGGGACTGACCATCTTGTTCCAGACCATGAAGCTGAACTCTTCTCCAGGCTCAGGGACTGACCACCTTGTTCCAGACCATGAAGCTGAGCTCTTCTCCAGGCTCAGGGACTGACCACCTTGTTCCAGACCATGGAGCTGAACTCTTCTCCAGGCTCAGGGACTGACCACCTTGTTCCAGACCATGTAGCTGAACTCTTCTCCAGGCTCAGGGACTGACCACCTTGTTCCAGACCATGGAGCTGAACTCTTCTCCAGGCTCAGGGACTGACCACCTTGTTCCAGACCATGAAGCTGAGCTCTTCTCCTGGCTCAGGGACTGACCACCTTGTTCCAGACCATGTAGCTGAACTCTTCTCCAGGCTCAGGGACTGACCACATTGTTCCAGACCATGAAGCTGAGCTCTTCCCCAGGCTCAGGGACTGACCACCTTGTTCCAGACCATGAAACTGAGCTCTTCTCCAGGCTCAGGGACTGACCACCTTGTTCCAGACCATGAAGCTGAGCTCTTCTCCAGGCTCAGGGACTGACCATCTTGTTCCAGACCATGAAGCTGAGCTCTTCTCCAGGCTCAGGGACTGACCATCTTGTTCCAGACCATGAAGCTGAACTCTTCTCCAGGCTCAGGGACTGACCATCTTGTTCCAGACCATGTAGCTGAACTCTTCTCCAGGCTCAGGGACTGACCACCTTGTTCCAGAGCATGAAGCTGAACTCTTCTCCAGGCTCAGGGACTGACCACCTTGTTCCAGACCATGTAGCTGAACTCTTCTCCTGGCTCAGGGACTGACCACCTTGTTCCAGACCATGGAGCTGAACTCTTCTCCAGGCTCAGGGACTGACCACCTTGTTCCAGACCATGGAGCTGAACTCTTCTCCAGGCTCAGGGACTGACCACCTTGTTCCAGACCATGAAGCTGAACTCTTCTCCAGGCTCAGGGACTGACCACCTTGTTCCAGACCATGTAGCTGAACTCTTCTCCAGGCTCAGGGACTGACCACCTTGTTCCAGACCATGGAGCTGAACTCTTCTCCAGGCTCAGGGACTGACCACCTTGTTCCAGACCATGGAGCTGAACTCTTCTCCAGGCTCAGGGACTGACCACCTTGTTCCAGACCATGAAGCTGAACTCTTCTCCAGGCTCAGGGACTGACCACCTTGTTCCAGACCATGGAGCTGAACTCTTCTCCAGGCTCAGGGACTGACCACCTTGTTCCAGACCATGGAGTTGAACTCTTCTCCAGGCTCAGGGACTGACCACCTTGTTCCAGACCATGTAGCTGAGCTCTTCTCCAGGCTCAGGGACTGACCATCTTGTTCCAGACCATGTAGCTGAACTCTTCTCCTGGCTCAGGGACTGACCACCTTGTTCCAGACCATGGAGCTGAACTCTTCTCCAGGCTCAGGGACTGACCACCTTGTTCCAGACCATGGAGCTGAACTCTTCTCCAGGCTCAGGGACTGACCACCTTGTTCCAGACCATGTAGCTGAACTCTTCTCCAGGCTCAGGGACTGACCACCTTGTTCCAGACCATGGAGCTGAACTCTTCTCCAAGCTCAGGGACTGACCACCTTGTTCCAGACCATGGAGCTGAACTCTTCTCCAGGCTCAGGGACTGACCACCTTGTTCCAGACCATGAAGCTGAACTCTTCTCCAGGCTCAGGGACTGACCACCTTGTTCCAGACCATGTAGCTGAACTCTTTTCCTGGCTCAGGGACTGACCACCTTGTTCCAGACCATGGAGCTGAACTCTTCTCCAGGCTCAGGGACTGACCACCTTGTTCCAGACCATGGAGCTGAACTCTTCTCCAGGCTCAGGGACTGACCACCTTGTTCCAGACCATGCAGCTGAACTCTTCTCCAGGCTCAGGGACTGACCACCTTGTTCCAGACCATGTAGCTGAACTCTTCTCCAGGCTCAGGGACTGACCACCTTGTTCCAGACCATGGAGCTGAACTCTTCTCCAGGCTCAGAGACTGACCACCTTGTTCCAGACCATGGAGCTGAACTCTTCTCCAGGCTCAGGGACTGACCACCTTGTTCCAGACCATGAAGCTGAACTCTTCTCCAGGCTCAGGGACTGACCACCTTGTTCCAGACCATGGAGCTGAACTCTTCTCCAGGCTCAGGGACTGACCACCTTGTTCCAGACCATGGAGCTGAACTCTTCTCCAGGCTCAGGGACTGACCACCTTGTTCCAGACCATGTAGCTGAGCTCTTCTCCAGGCTCAGGGACTGACCATCTTGTTCCAGACCATGTAGCTGAACTCTTCTCCTGGCTCAGGGACTGACCACCTTGTTCCAGACCATGGAGCTGAACTCTTCTCCAGGCTCAGGGACTGACCACCTTGTTCCAGACCATGGAGCTGAACTCTTCTCCAGGCTCAGGGACTGACCACCTTGTTCCAGACCATGTAGCTGAACTCTTCTCCAGGCTCAGGGACTGACCACCTTGTTCCAGACCATGGAGCTGAACTCTTCTCCAAGCTCAGGGACTGACCACCTTGTTCCAGACCATGGAGCTGAACTCTTCTCCAGGCTCAGGGACTGACCACCTTGTTCCAGACCATGAAGCTGAACTCTTCTCCAGGCTCAGGGACTGACCACCTTGTTCCAGACCATGGAGCTGAACTCTTCTCCAGGCTCAGGGACTGACCACCTTGTTCCAGACCATGTAGCTGAACTCTTCTCCAGGCTCAGGGACTGACCACCTTGTTCCAGACCATGTAGCTGAACTCTTCTCCAGGCTCAGGGACTGACCACCTTGTTCCAGACCATGGAGCTGAACTCTTCTCCAGGCTCAGGGACTGACCACCTTGTTCCAGACCATGTAGCTGAACTCTTCTCCAGGCTCAGGGACTGACCACCTTGTTCCAGACCATGTAGCTGAACTCTTCTCCAGGCTCAGGGACTGACCACCTTGTTCCAGACCATGTAGCTGAACTCTTCTCCAGGCTCAGGGACTGACCACCTTGTTCCAGACCATGTAGCTGAACTCTTCTCCAGGCTCAGGGACTGACCACCTTGTTCCAGACCATGGAGCTGAACTCTTCTCCAGGCTCAGGGACTGACCACCTTGTTCCAGACCATGTAGCTGAACTCTTCTCCAGGCTCAGGGACTGACTACCTTGTTCCAGACCATGTAGCTGAACTCTTCTCCAGGCTCAGGGACTGACCACCTCAAACATTTTCTCTCCAAACTTGATGGCCTCGTTACATCATTGCACTACTACTACTACTTCGTATTTGACTGCAGAAGCCTACTGTGTAGCCCAAACTTTTCAGCAACAAACATACCCAGCTGTCGCACATGTGTCTTTATCTTCAACAGCAGGTGGTGGAATAACCCAGCTGTCGCACATGTGTCTTTATCTTCAGCAGCAGGTGGTGGAATAACCCAGCTGTCGCACATGTATCTTTATCTTCAACAGCAGGTGGTGGAATAACCCAGCTGTCGCACATGTATCTTTATCTTCAACAGCAGGTGGTGGAATAACCCAGCTGTTGCACATGTGTCTTTATCTTCAACAGCAGGTGGTGGAATAACCCAGCTGTCGCACATGTGTCTTTATCTTCAACAGCAGGTGGTGGAATAACCCAGCTGTCGCACATGTGTCTTTATCTTCAACAGCAGGTGGTGGAATAACCCAGCTGTCGCACATGTGTCTTTATCTTCAACAGCAGGTGGTGGAATAACCCAGCTGTCGCACATGTGTCTTTATCTTCAACAGCAGGTGGTGGAATAACCCAGCTGTCGCACATGTGTCTTTATCTTCAACAGCAGGTGGTGGAATAACCCAGCTGTTGCACATGTATCTTTATCTTCAACAGCAGGTGGTGGAATAACCCAGCTGTCGCACATGTGTCTTTATCTTCAACAGCAGGTGGTGGAATAACCCAGCTGTCGCACATGTATCTTTATCTTCAACAGCAGGTGGTGGAATAACCCAGCTGTTGCACATGTATCTTTATCTTCAACAGCAGGTGGTGGAATAACCCAGCTGTCGCACATGTATCTTTATCTTCAACAGCAGGTGGTGGAATAACCCAGCTGTTGCACATGTGTCTCTATCTTCAACAGCAGGTGGTGGAATAACCCAGCTGTTGCACATGTATCTTTATCTTCAACAGCAGGTGGTGGAATAACCCAGCTGTTGCACATGTGTCTTTATCTTCAACAGCAGGTGGTGGAATAACCCAGCTGTTGCACATGTGTCTTTATCTTCAACAGCTGGTGGTGGAATAACCCAGCTGTTGCACATGTATCTTTATCTTCAACAGCAGGTGGTGGAATAACCCAGCTGTTGCACATGTGTCTTTATCTTCAACAGCTGGTGGTGGAATAACCCAGCTGTTGCACATGTATCTTTATCTTCAACAGCAGGTGGTGGAATAACCCAGCTGTTGCACATGTATCTTTATCTTCAACAGCAGGTGGTGGAATAACCCAGCTGTTGCACATGTGTCTCTATCTTCAACAGCAGGTGGTGGAATAAGCCAGCTGTTGCACATGTATCTTTATCTTCAACAGCAGGTGGTGGAATAACCCAGCTGTTGCACATGTATCTTTATCTTCAACAGCAGGTGGTGGAATAACCCAGCTGTTGCACATGTGTCTCTATCTTCAACAGCAGGTGGTGGAATAACGCAATTGTATTAATTTTTTACGCACTTAGCAGCGTCAATTAACAACAGATAACAACAGTAAAATGCTTCTGGCACAGCACCAGCAACCGTTCAGTTCTCCAGGCGTGTCACAGCTGGGCAAGCCTGGGTCATCACTCTCCGGGGTCATCACCCTCCGGGGTCATCACTCTCCGGGGTCATCACCCTCCGGGGTCATCACTCCCCGGGGTCATCACCCCCCGGGGTCATCACTCCCCGGGGTCATCCCCCCCCGGGGTCATCACTCCCCGGGGTCATCACCCCCCGGGGTCATCACTCCCCGGGGTCATCACCCCCCGGGGTCATCACTCCCCGGGGTCATCACCCCCCGGGGTCATCACTCCCCGGGGTCATCACTCCCCGGGGTCATCACCCCCGGGGTCATCACCCCCCGGGGTCATCACTCCCCGGGGTCATCACCCTCCGGGGTCATCACTCCCCGGGGCCATCACCCCCCGGGGTCATCACTCTCCGGGGTCATCACTCTCCGGGGTCATCACTCTCCGGGGTTATCATGCCCCAGGGTCACCACCCCCTGGGGTCATCACCCCCCGGGGTCATCACTCCCTGGGGTCATCACTCCCCGGGGTCATCACTCCCCAGGGTCATCACACCCCCGGGGTCATCACTCCCCGCTGTCATCACCCCCTGGGGTCATCACTCCCCGGGGTCATCACCCCCGGGGTCATCACTCCCCGCTGTCATCACCCCCCGGGGTCATCACTCCCCGGGGTCATCACTCCCCGGGGTCATCACACCCCCGGGGTCATCACCCCCCGGGGTCATCACTCCCCGGGGTCATCACTCCCCGCTGTCATCACCCCGCGGGGTCATCACTCCCGGCTGTCATCACCCCCCGGGGTCATCACTCCCCGGGGTCATCACTCCCCGCTGTCCTCACCCCCCGGGGTCATCACCCCCCGGGGTCATCACTCCCCGGGGTCATCACTCCCTGCTGTCATCACCCCCCGGGGTCATCACTCCCCGGAGTCATCACCCACAGGGTCATCACTCCCCGGGGTCATCACCCCGGGGTCATCACCATAGTTAAAAAGAAACAAATAAATCTTGCAGCATAACCAGCCTTTACTGATAATCTGTTTTTTAGCTTTATTAAGCTCACTGTATGAGCAAAATGTTGCTAATAAAGCCTCGTTTCTCAACTGCAACATTAACTTGGAGAAAATAAAGTCTTCTAGGTGTCTAGACTCATTCCTCTCAGAAGAAGAAATCAATAAAGACTTCAGAAATAAAATAAATATGTCTGTGATTCTCTTTATTAAGGAAGTTGAATTCGTTGTATCTTAGCTGTTGTTAAAAATTTAAAGGTGTTGAATTTAGAAAACTGCTCAACTCCAGCTGGTCAACTCCAGCTGGTCAACTCCAGCTGGTCAACTCCAGCTGGTCAACTCCAGCCTTCTCCACCTGACTCACAACACTATACCTCGGGATACGAACTTAATTCGTTCCAACGAACGAGTGTTGATACCAAAAGAATTTGTTCCCATAACGAATAATGTAAATTAGATTAATCCATTTCAGACCCCCAAAAATACACTTAAAAAGCATTTACATAAATACACTTACATAACTGTTCGCGTTTTGAGGTGTTCGTATTCCGGGGTACGACATATACTCTTGTACTCTTGTTTGCGACTCTGTAAAGTCCACTTTCTGGGCGAAAAGTTGTCAATAAAGGATAGCATTATAATTCATTTGTGTTTATTTTTCCATTGTGTCGGCATTTGATCCCATTTGGATGTGAAAATTTAGATATCCTCGGATGAGGATGTGTATGAGGATGACCTATTTTGCGGATGTAAAAAATTGTGCAGATCTTCCGCGGATGCGGATGCATATGCAGATATCTTTTTACAGTAAAATGCGGATGCGGATGCTGACGTAAGAAGCTGTGTGGATGTTCCACAGATACTGATGCGGATATCCGAATCTTTTACATGAAACCTAGTTTTTAATCCCATATTGCTCTACTCATTGCACGATTGATACATTCTGCAACATATTGCACGAAGTTCTACGTAATATATATCACTGAGCTAAACGTATATTGCAAGCATTTGTTACGGTGTTATAATGACGCTTTTCCGTTGCTGGGAAAGTTATGAGAGTTATAAATTTATGCAGTTGTCTTTCTAGAGTTTCTAGATTGAAGCCTTTTAGTTCTTCATCTCAGTCCAGTGGAAGAGATGTGACAGCACTTTTTCTACCCAAAATAGAAGCAGATAGGTGTGCGAAATGAACCTGCTTTACAACACTTGCATCTTGACGTTAGGTTAGGGTTGTCAGGAAACAGGACAAGTGTTTCCTGATGCGGGTCTTAGATAATGACCCGCAGTTGGAGCTTTTGGTCATCTGACCGAGACCTTCCGGTGGCTTACCGGTCCACCCCTTTAAAAATTATGGTCATAGTATAACCTTTTTTTTTTTTTTTTTGGCATCTGTTAGCAACGCCTCTCTTATACCCACACCTGACGAGACGCCGCCAGACGGAATAGCACTGTCACTCTCAACTAGGAACAACAGACCATTCCGAAGTTGCCAGTCCTAGTTAGTCGCATTCACGTCAACGCCCACGAACTGCTGAATGCAGACAGGTACTCTAGGTACGGTATGTGACCGCAGCAGAAGTGTAGAAGACGGCAAGTTGAGTTCCAGAACAAGTCAGTGGTTTTTGGCTAACACATCACAGGTGTAAAGTGTAGTGACGGTGATGTGGGCGTAATACTTAATCTGAGCACGAACATCCACCCAGCACGTGTGATTTCATCATGGCTGTGACTTAGCCTAGTTTGAACACATCAAGTATTGCTAAATTCTCCTTCCCATCGTAAAGGACAAAAACTGCTTTTTACGCTGATATCATTTGTCTGCGGCCTTGTCAGCCAACATTATAACAATATTTGTGACAGTCCTGAAGGGGGCAACAGTGTGTTGCAGGTGTTCCGTAGAGTACAAAATCGTGACGTAAATCAGGCAGCCAGTATCTGCTGCTGTGGCTGCATGCACTACAAATCTATCTTAACCTTGGTATGAGCTGAATAGAAGTAACCATGTCTTGTTGTAACAATTACAGAAATATTTTCTGTGAGGTTGAAACTATACTGTCTATGTAAAATACAGTAGAGGCATTCTATGTAGCAAGGCGTTCTTGTTCAGCAGCTCTGGTTGACGTGGTGGCGTTCTTGTTCAGCAGCTCTGGTTGACGTGGTGGCGTTCTTGTTCAGCAGCTCTGGTTGACGTGGTGGCGTTCTTGTTCAGCAGCTCTGGTTGACGTGGTGGCGTTCTTGTTCAGCAGCTCTGGTTGACGTGGTGGCGTTCTTGTTCAGCAGCTCTGGTTGACGTGGTGTCACTGATGTGACCATTAAACATGACACTTCAATACAGTTACAAACGTAAGTCATGTCTGTCACAAATGTAAGCGTATGTACTCACGGTTAATTCAGACGGCCAGGAGACGCGAATATAAGTGATGCATATCACTAACACAGTAAGGAGCTTCAGGAAGTGATGTGTAACTGACTCAGGCGAGTCACAGCACATTTTGTAATCTGACGCATGAGTCCGTTATAAAAGAGGGCTGGGGATGTGTACCAAATTCTACTGCAGATTGATGAGTAAGACACATGTGTAACAGTTAGGTATATTTATTCTGAAACGTTTCGTCTAAACAATAGGCTTCTTCAGTCGAGTATAGAAGAGTCCCTCCAGGTTGAGGGACTGACCACCTCAAAACTACGTCTACAAGAGTTATGGACTGATTACATCGTCTTCACATCTTTGCTGCCTCTGCTAACTCTTCTGTACCCGACTTTAGAAGCCTACTGTGTAGGCGAAACGTGTCTGAACAAAGATACCTAACTGTTGCACATGTGTGTTACTTAACAAGCTGTTGGTACTGTATAGCATTCTGGTCTTCATACATGTTATTATGTTAATCAAGGGGAAGTGCTAAACCCGGAGGATTATACAGCGCCTGGGGGGGGATGTGGAAGGCATTCAGGCTTAATTCGGGGAACTGGAGCACAGATCCAATTCCCTAAATCAAGAGCCCCTCACCAACATCAAGGAACCTTCCTTGAGGGGGGGGGGGGGTCTTCATACAGCAGCGGCTCTTCCAACTCTTCCTGCGCCTTCATCACACACCTAACTCTCAGGAACAATAATGTGCTATTATCACGTACTTCCTGACCCCACACTACCACACTCTGGCTGAGGTTATACTTGTGGGTACTTCCTGACCCCACACTACCACACTCTGGCTGAGGTTATACTTGTGGGTACTTCCTGACCCCACACTACCACACTCTGGCTGAGGTTATACTTGTGGGTACTTCCTGACCCCACACTACCACACTCTGGCTGAGGTTATACTTGTGGGTACTTCCTGACCCCACACTACCACACTCTGGCAGAGGTTATACTTGTGGGTACTTCCTGACCCCACACTACCACACACTGGCTGAGGTTATACTTGTGGGTACTTCCTGACCCCACACTACCACACTCTGGCTGAGGTTATACTTGTGGGTACTTCCTGACCCCACACTACCACACACTGGCTGAGGTTATACTTGTGGGTACTTCCTGACCCCACACTACCACACACTGGCTGAGGTTATACTTGTGGGTACTTCCTGACCCCACACTACCACACTCTGGCTGAGGTTATACTTGTGGGTACTTCCTGACCCCACACTACCACACTCTGGCTGAGGTTATACTTGTGGGTACTTCCTGACCCCACACTACCACACTCTGGCTGAGGTTATACTTGTGGGTACTTCCTGACCCCACACTACCACACTCTGGCTGAGGTTATACTAGTGGGTACTTCCTGACCCCACACTACCACACTCTGGCAGAGGTTATACTTGTGGGTACTTCCTGACCCCACACTACCACACTCGGGCAGAGGTTATACTTGTGGGTACTTCCTGACCCCACACTACCACACTCTGGCTGAGGTTATACTTGTGGGTACTTCCTGACCCCACACTACCACACTCGGGCTGAGGTTATACTTGTGGGTACTTCCTGACCCCACACTACCACACTCTGGCAGAGGTTATACTTGTGGGTACTTCCTGACCCCACACTACCACACTCTGGCTGAGGTTATACTTGTGGGTACTTCCTGACCCCACACTACCACACTCTGGCTGAGGTTATACTTGTGGGTACTTCCTGACCCCACACTACCACACTCTGGCTGAGGTTATACTTGTGGGTACTTCCTGACCCCACACTACCACACTCTGGCTGAGGTTATACTTGTGGGTACTTCCTGACCCCACACTACCACACTCTGGCTGAGGTTATACTTGTGGGTACTTCCTGACCCCACACTACCACACACTGGCTGAGGTTATACTTGTGGGTACTTCCTGACCCCACACTACCACACTCTGGCTGAGGTTATATTTGTGGGTACTTCCTGACCCCACACTACCACACACTGGCTGAGGTTATACTTGTGGGTACTTCCTGACCCCACACTACCACACTCTGGCTGAGGTTATACTTGTGGGTACTTCCTGACCCCACACTACCACACTCTGGCTGAGGTTATACTTGTGGGTACTTCCTGACCCCACACTACCACACTCTTGCAGAGGTTATACTTGTGGGTACTTCCTGACCCCACACTACCACACTCTGGCAGAGGTTATACTTGTGGGTACTTCCTGACCCCACACTACCACACACTGGCTGAGGTTATACTTGTGGGTACTTCCTGACCCCACACTACCACACTCTGGCTGAGGTTATACTTGTGGGTACTTCCTGACCCCACACTACCACACTCTGGCTGAGGTTATACTTGTGGGTACTTCCTGACCCCACACTACCACACTCTGGCTGAGGTTATACTTGTGGGTACTTCCTGACCCCACACTACCACACTCTGGCTGAGGTTATACTTGTGGGTACTTCCTGACCCCACACTACCACACTCTGGCTGAGGTTATACTTGTGGGTACTTCCTGACCCCACACTACCACACTCTGGCAGAGGTTATACTTGTGGGTACTTCCTGACCCCACACTACCACACTCTGGCTGAGGTTATACTTGTGGGTACTTCCTGACCCCACACTACCACACACTGGCAGAGGTTATACTTGTGGGTACTTCCTGACCCCACACTACCACACACTGGCTGAGGTTATACTTGTGGGTACTTCCTGACCCCACACTACCACACTCTGGCTGAGGTTATACTTGTGGGTACTTCCTGACCCCACACTACCACACACTGGCAGAGGTTATACTTGTGGGTACTTCCTGACCCCACACTACCACACTCTGGCTGAGGTTATACTTGTGGGTACTTCCTGACCCCACACTACCACACTCTGGCAGAGGTTATACTTGTGGGTACTTCCTGACCCCACACTACCACACACTGGCAGAGGTTATACTTGTGGGTACTTCCTGACCCCACACTACCACACTCTGGCTGAGGTTATACTCGTTGGTACTTCCTGACCCCACACTACCACACTCTGGCTGAGGTTATACTTGTGGGTACTTCCTGACCCCACACTACCACACACTGGCTGAGGTTATACTTGTGGGTACTTCCTGACCCCACACTACCACACTCTGGCTGAGGTTATACTTGTGGGTACTTCCTGACCCCACACTACCACACTCTGGCTGAGGTTATACTTGTGGGTACTTCCTGACTGACCCCACACTACCACACACTGGCAGAGGTTATACTTGTGGGTACTTCCTGACCCCACACTACCACACACTGGCAGAGGTTATACTTGTGGGTACTTCCTGACCCCACACTACCACACTCTGGCTGAGGTTATACTCGTTGGTACTTCCTGACCCCACACTACCACACTCTGGCTGAGGTTATACTTGTGGGTACTTCCTGACCCCACACTACCACACACTGGCTGAGGTTATACTTGTGGGTACTTCCTGACCCCACACTACCACACTCTGGCTGAGGTTATACTTGTGGGTACTTCCTGACCCCACACTACCACACTCTGGCTGAGGTTATACTTGTGGGTACTTCCTGACCCCACACTACCACACACTGGCAGAGGTTATACTTGTGGGTACTTCCTGACCCCACACTACCACACACTGGCAGAGGTTATACTTGTGGGTACTTCCTGACCCCACACTACCACACTCTGGCTGAGGTTATACTCGTTGGTACTTCCTGACCCCACACTACCACACTCTGGCTGAGGTTATACTTGTGGGTACTTCCTGACCCCACACTACCACACACTGGCTGAGGTTATACTTGTGGGTACTTCCTGACCCCACACTACCACACTCTGGCTGAGGTTATACTTGTGGGTACTTCCTGACCCCACACTACCACACTCTGGCTGAGGTTATACTTGTGGGTACTTCCTGACCCCACACTACCACACACTGGCAGAGGTTATACTTGTGGGTACTTCCTGACCCCACACTACCACACACTGGCAGAGGTTATACTTGTGGGTACTTCCTGACCCCACACTACCACACTCTGGCTGAGGTTATACTTGTGGGTACTTCCTGACCCCACACTACCACACTCTGGCTGAGGTTCTACTTGTGGGTACTTCCTGACCCCACACTACCACACTCTGGCTGAGGTTATACTTGTAGGTACTTCCTGACCCCACACTACCACACTCTGGCAGAGGTTATACTTGTGGGTACTTCCTGACCCCACACTACCACACACTGGCTGAGGTTATACTTGTGGGTACTTCCTGACCCCACACTACCACACTCTGGCTGAGGTTATACTTGTGGGTACTTCCTGACCCCACACTACCACACACTGGCAGAGGTTATACTTGTGGGTACTTCCTGACCCCACACTACCACACTCTGGCTGAGGTTATACTTGTGGGTACTTCCTGACCCCACACTACCACACACTGGCAGAGGTTATACTTGTGGGTACTTCCTGACCCCACACTACCACACTCTGGCTGAGGTTATACTTGTGGGTACTTCCTGACCCCACACTACCACACACTGGCAGAGGTTATACTTGTGGGTACTTCCTGACCCCACACTACCACACTCGGGCTGAGGTTATACTTGTGGGTACTTACTGACCCCACACTACCACACTCTGGCTGAGGTTATACTTGTGGGTACTTCCTGACCCCACACTACCACACACTGGCTGAGGTTATACTTGTGGGTACTTCCTGACCCCACACTACCACACTCTGGCTGAGGTTATACTTGTGGGTACTTCCTGACCCCACACTACCACACACTGGCGGAGGTTATACTTGTGGGTACTTCCTGACCCCACACTACCACACTCTGGCTGAGGTTATACTTGTGGGTACTTCCTGACCCCACACTACCACACTCTGGCTGAGGTTATACTTGTGGGTACTTCCTGAACCCACACTACCACACACTGGCTGAGGTTATACTTGTGGGTACTTCCTGACCCCACACTACCACACTCTGGCTGAGGTTATACTTGTGGGTACTTCCTGACCCCACACTACCACACTCTGGCTGAGGTTATACTAGTGGGTACTTCCTGACCCCACACTACCACACTCTGGCAGAGGTTATACTTGTGGGTACTTCCTGACCCCACACTACCACACTCGGGCAGAGGTTATACTTGTGGGTACTTCCTGACCCCACACTACCACACTCTGGCTGAGGTTATACTTGTGGGTACTTCCTGACCCCACACTACCACACTCGGGCTGAGGTTATACTTGTGGGTACTTCCTGACCCCACACTACCACACTCTGGCAGAGGTTATACTTGTGGGTACTTCCTGACCCCACACTACCACACTCTGGCTGAGGTTATACTTGTGGGTACTTCCTGACCCCACACTACCACACTCTGGCTGAGGTTATACTTGTGGGTACTTCCTGACCCCACACTACCACACTCTGGCTGAGGTTATACTTGTGGGTACTTCCTGACCCCACACTACCACACTCTGGCTGAGGTTATACTTGTGGGTACTTCCTGACCCCACACTACCACACTCTGGCTGAGGTTATACTTGTGGGTACTTCCTGACCCCACACTACCACACACTGGCTGAGGTTATACTTGTGGGTACTTCCTGACCCCACACTACCACACTCTGGCTGAGGTTATATTTGTGGGTACTTCCTGACCCCACACTACCACACACTGGCTGAGGTTATACTTGTGGGTACTTCCTGACCCCACACTACCACACTCTGGCTGAGGTTATACTTGTGGGTACTTCCTGACCCCACACTACCACACTCTGGCTGAGGTTATACTTGTGGGTACTTCCTGACCCCACACTACCACACTCTGGCAGAGGTTATACTTGTGGGTACTTCCTGACCCCACACTACCACACTCTGGCAGAGGTTATACTTGTGGGTACTTCCTGACCCCACACTACCACACACTGGCTGAGGTTATACTTGTGGGTACTTCCTGACCCCACACTACCACACTCTGGCTGAGGTTATACTTGTGGGTACTTCCTGACCCCACACTACCACACTCTGGCTGAGGTTATACTTGTGGGTACTTCCTGACCCCACACTACCACACTCTGGCTGAGGTTATACTTGTGGGTACTTCCTGACCCCACACTACCACACTCTGGCTGAGGTTATACTTGTGGGTACTTCCTGACCCCACACTACCACACTCTGGCTGAGGTTATACTTGTGGGTACTTCCTGACCCCACACTACCACACTCTGGCAGAGGTTATACTTGTGGGTACTTCCTGACCCCACACTACCACACTCTGGCTGAGGTTATACTTGTGGGTACTTCCTGACCCCACACTACCACACACTGGCAGAGGTTATACTTGTGGGTACTTCCTGACCCCACACTACCACACACTGGCTGAGGTTATACTTGTGGGTACTTCCTGACCCCACACTACCACACTCTGGCTGAGGTTATACTTGTGGGTACTTCCTGACCCCACACTACCACACACTGGCAGAGGTTATACTTGTGGGTACTTCCTGACCCCACACTACCACACTCTGGCTGAGGTTATACTTGTGGGTACTTCCTGACCCCACACTACCACACTCTGGCAGAGGTTATACTTGTGGGTACTTCCTGACCCCACACTACCACACACTGGCAGAGGTTATACTTGTGGGTACTTCCTGACCCCACACTACCACACTCTGGCTGAGGTTATACTCGTTGGTACTTCCTGACCCCACACTACCACACTCTGGCTGAGGTTATACTTGTGGGTACTTCCTGACCCCACACTACCACACACTGGCTGAGGTTATACTTGTGGGTACTTCCTGACCCCACACTACCACACTCTGGCTGAGGTTATACTTGTGGGTACTTCCTGACCCCACACTACCACACTCTGGCTGAGGTTATACTTGTGGGTACTTCCTGACCCCACACTACCACACACTGGCAGAGGTTATACTTGTGGGTACTTCCTGACCCCACACTACCACACACTGGCAGAGGTTATACTTGTGGGTACTTCCTGACCCCACACTACCACACTCTGGCTGAGGTTATACTCGTTGGTACTTCCTGACCCCACACTACCACACTCTGGCTGAGGTTATACTTGTGGGTACTTCCTGACCCCACACTACCACACACTGGCTGAGGTTATACTTGTGGGTACTTCCTGACCCCACACTACCACACTCTGGCTGAGGTTATACTTGTGGGTACTTCCTGACCCCACACTACCACACTCTGGCTGAGGTTATACTTGTGGGTACTTCCTGACCCCACACTACCACACACTGGCAGAGGTTATACTTGTGGGTACTTCCTGACCCCACACTACCACACACTGGCAGAGGTTATACTTGTGGGTACTTCCTGACCCCACACTACCACACTCTGGCTGAGGTTATACTCGTTGGTACTTCCTGACCCCACACTACCACACTCTGGCTGAGGTTATACTTGTGGGTACTTCCTGACCCCACACTACCACACACTGGCTGAGGTTATACTTGTGGGTACTTCCTGACCCCACACTACCACACTCTGGCTGAGGTTATACTTGTGGGTACTTCCTGACCCCACACTACCACACTCTGGCAGAGGTTATACTTGTGGGTACTTCCTGACCCCACACTACCACACACTGGCAGAGGTTATACTTGTGGGTACTTCCTGACCCCACACTACCACACTCTGGCTGAGGTTATACTTGTGGGTACTTCCTGACCCCACACTACCACACTCTGGCTGAGGTTCTACTTGTGGGTACTTCCTGACCCCACACTACCACACTCTGGCTGAGGTTATACTTGTAGGTACTTCCTGACCCCACACTACCACACTCTGGCAGAGGTTATACTTGTGGGTACTTCCTGACCCCACACTACCACACACTGGCTGAGGTTATACTTGTGGGTACTTCCTGACCCCACACTACCACACTCTGGCTGAGGTTATACTTGTGGGTACTTCCTGACCCCACACTACCACACACTGGCAGAGGTTATACTTGTGGGTACTTCCTGACCCCACACTACCACACTCTGGCTGAGGTTATACTTGTGGGTACTTCCTGACCCCACACTACCACACACTGGCAGAGGTTATACTTGTGGGTACTTCCTGACCCCACACTACCACACTCTGGCTGAGGTTATACTTGTGGGTACTTCCTGACCCCACACTACCACACACTGGCAGAGGTTATACTTGTGGGTACTTCCTGACCCCACACTACCACACTCGGGCTGAGGTTATACTTGTGGGTACTTACTGACCCCACACTACCACACTCTGGCTGAGGTTATACTTGTGGGTACTTCCTGACCCCACACTACCACACACTGGCTGAGGTTATACTTGTGGGTACTTCCTGACCCCACACTACCACACTCTGGCTGAGGTTATACTTGTGGGTACTTCCTGACCCCACACTACCACACACTGGCGGAGGTTATACTTGTGGGTACTTCCTGACCCCACACTACCACACTCTGGCTGAGGTTATACTTGTGGGTACTTCCTGACCCCACACTACCACACTCTGGCTGAGGTTATACTTGTGGGTACTTCCTGACCCCACACTACCACACACTGGCTGAGGTTATACTTGTGGGTACTTCCTGACCCCACACTACCACACTCTGGCTGAGGTTATACTTGTGGGTACTTCCTGACCCCACACTACTACACTCTGGCTGAGGTTATACTTGTGGGTACTTCCTGACCCCACACTACCACACTCTGGCTGAGTTTATACTTGTGGGTACTTCCTGACCCCACACTACCACACTCTGGCAGAGGTTATACTTGTGGGTACTTCCTGACCCCACACTACCACACTCTGGCAGAGGTTATACTTGTGGGTACTTCCTGACCCCACACTACCACACTCTGGCTGAGGTTATACTTGTGGGTACTTCCTGACCCCACACTACCACACTCTGGCAGAGGTTATACTTGTGGGTACTTCCTGACCCCACACTACCACACTCTGGCTGAGGTTATACTTGTGGGTACTTCCTGACCCCACACTACCACACACTGGCTGAGGTTATACTTGTGGGTACTTCCTGACCCCACACTACCACACTCTGGCTGAGGTTATACTTGTGGGTACTTCCTGACCCCACACTACCACACTCTGGCTGAGGTTATACTTGTGGGTACTTCCTGACCCCACACTACCACACTCTGGCTGAGGTTATACTTGTGGGTACTTCCTGACCCCACACTACCACACACTGGCTGAGGTTATACTTGTGGGTACTTCCTGACCCCACACTACCACACACTGGCTGAGGTTATACTTGTGGGTACTTCCTGACCCCACACTACCACACTCTGGCTGAGGTTATACTTGTGGGTACTTCCTGACCCCACACTACCACACTCTCGCTGAGGTTATACTTGTGGGTACTTCCTGACCCCACACTACCACACTCTGGCAGAGGTTATACTTGTGGGTACTTCCTGACCCCACACTACCACACTCTCGCTGAGGTTATACTTGTGGGTACTTCCTGACCCCACACTACCACACACTGGCTGAGGTTATACTTGTGGGTGAGAGGACACAAGTTATACACTTCGGACAACTTTACTGCAGACGTTTATGTCCTTCAACCTGGTTACTAGTTACAGCCTCAACCTTCTCATATTTTCTCACTCTCAAATCTTTCTCCCAACACTTGCTCATACCTGTCGTTAACCAGCTCTTACGTTAACCAGCTCTTACGTTAACCAGCTCTTACGTTAACCAGCACTTACAAGCGAGGGGGTATGATATATATATATATATATATATATATATATATATATATATATATATATATATATATATATATATATATATATATATATATATATATATGTCGTGCCGAATAGGCAGAACTTGCGATCTTGGCTTAAATAGCAACGTTCGTCTTGCCATATAGGACAAGTGAAAATTTGTGTATGCAATAATTTCGCCAAAATCATTCTGAACCTAACGAAAAAAATATATTTCACTGTGTTTGTTTAGTATTAAATTATTGTAAACAAATTTAAAATATATTTAGTTGGGTTAGGCTAAAATAAATTGTTCTTCTTATAATAAGGTTAGGTAAGTTTTCTAAGATTCTTTTGGAGCAAAGTTAAAAATTTTTACATTAACATTAATAAAAAATATATATCTTTAAACGCATAAGAGCCAATTTTAGAAAGGACTTAATTTTAAATGAGTTCTTGCTAATTGACCAGTTTTACATATTCGGCACGACATATATATATATATATATATATATATATATATATATATATATATATATATATATATATATATATATATCTATATATATATATATATATATATATATATATATATATATATATATATATGTCGTGCCGAATGGGTAAAACTTGCTATTTTAGCTTAAATAGCAACTTTCTTGTTGCCGAGTAAGACAAGCGAAAATTTGTGTATGCAATAATTTCGCAAAAATCATTTTGAACCTAACGAAAAAAATATGTTTGATTGTGTTTGTGTATTATTAAATTATTGCAAACTTATCTAAAATATATTTAGTTGGATTAGGTTAAATTAAATTGTTCTTGTTATAATAAGGTTAGGTAAGTTTTCTAAGATTCTTTTGGTACAAAATTATTGATTTTTAAATTAAATGGAAAAAAATAAAATTTTTAAACGTATAAGAGAAAATTTAAAAAATGACTTAATTTTTAACGAGTTCTTGCTAACTGACCAATATTATATATTTGATTACAGTATCTAAAACTACGACTGATTCACGTAAGTGAGTGTGTAGGTCGGTACCGGAAATCAAATTTCCTTATCATTCACAACTTTCACAGTTAATTCATTGTCAAAATCCGCACGTGATCTACGCACGGTCCAGCAGCTCAACTTGAAACCATCCTTCTCTTACACTCTCAGTAATTACACACACACAAAGAGGTTAGCTGCGCCTTGTTGCCAGTATTTTAGGTCACCTCAGACACTCAAGGTTACGGGGACTGACTCACTCTGTACGTTAAAATAACGTACAGTGTAAGATGAATATAAGAAGATAAGATTTACCTGTCTTCTTACTCGACCAAGATGGTATTCTTAACGAAGGTGACATATCTGAGGAGTTAGTCACGTGATGACGTCTTTAATGGCACTTTTTGCCCCGATGGTGAGGCACAGACAATAGCAAGTGTACACACACACACACACACACACACACACACACACACACACACACACACACACACACAGGAGCTTGGATTCGACCCCTGCAACCTCAACTAGGTGAGCACACACACACACACACACACACACACACACACACACACACACAGAGTAGTCAGTAAGTGGAATAGTTTGGGAAGCGATGTAGTGGAGGCAGGATCCATACATAGCTTTAAGCAGAGGTATGATAAAGCTCACGGCTCAGGGAGAGTGACCTAGTAGCGATCAGTGAAGAGGCGGGGCCAGAAGCTCGGACTCGACCCCCGCAACCTCAACTAGGTGAGTACAACTAGGTGAGTACACACACACACATACACTCACACTCAAGAAATTAGAGAAAGTGCAAAGGTTTGCAACAAGGTTAGTTCCGGAGCTCAATGGAATGTCTTACGATGGGGACAATTCCCTGGAATGTCCTCTTCGTAGGACAGGAGGGTCAGGGGAGACATGATAACGACATGCAAAATACTGCGTGGAATAGATAAGGTGGACAGAGACAGGATGTTCCAGAGATGGGACACAGAAACATGGGGTCACAACTGGAAGCTGAAGACTCAGACGAGTCACAGGGATGTTAGGAAGTATTTCTTCAGTCATAGAGTTGACAGGAAGTCAGTAAGTGATGTAGTAGAGGCAGGAACCATACATAGTTTTAAGACGAGGTATGACAAAGCTCA
>NC_091334.1:2863835-2871335 GCF_038502225.1 Cherax quadricarinatus | reverse complement strand
GGCTGCCTTGTTTGCAAGATTTACAACATGGTTCTTCATGGTTAGTTTGGAGTCAAATTTCACCCCAAGGATATCAACTTCTTCTCCAGGTGCCAACATCCTCCCATTCATCCTTACTACTGCACCAGCATTACCATCATGGTGCCTAGAGACGATCATCATTTGCGTTTTCTCAGGTGCAAATGTTACTTGCCATCTATTTCCCCAAGCTGATATAGCTCTCAGCTGGTGATTGATGTAGCTTAGAGCAGCTGGCATTTCTTCTCTTGGATAAGTGAATGTCAGTGTACAGTCGTCTGCATATGCATGTGATTCTGGGATGAGATGAAGAAGGTCGTTGAAGTAGACATTCCATAACAGTGGACCCAGCACACTTCCTTGTGGAACGCTTGCCCCAATAGGATGTCTTGCTGATTCCGTTCCATTGAGGACTACACTTAGAGATCTACCATGAAGGTAATCACTGAGGAGACATAGCGTAGAGCCTGCAATTCCCAGTGCTTGAAGTTTTGCTGTCTGTCCCTCTCTCTCTCTCTCTCTCTCTCTCTCTCTCTCTCTCTCTCTCTCTCTCTCTCTCTCTCTGTGTGTCTCTCTCTCTCTGCTTCATTAACTTGAAGTCACAGAAATCATTAGTTTCCCCTCATATAAAACAAACAATTTTCTGTAAGAGAAAAACTAAGACTCTTCTGCTATACAAAGTGTTTCAAAGTGTTTCAAAGTGTTTCAAAGAGATGGACTCAGTACCAAAGCAGTTTGCTTTGAAATTAGGTCCATCCATTTGAAACACCCTGTACTAGATTGGAAACTAGTATGATTTAGACGAACCTAGGTGTGGAGAAAATTCTCCTTGAAAGGGGTCTCTCTCAGCCCTGTGAAGGGCTTAGCCCTCTCGGAAAGGGGCTAGTGGATTCTTCCACTTCCTCCCACAACAGTTTTAAAGAAGCAGGTATTTACCAGACGTCACCATGTACGTCTCTCTCTCCTTGTTAGAATTTCTAAGCAACTACACAATGAGGGTTAAACCTTGAGTAATTACTTTTCCCATAGCAGGAAAATTAAGAGAAAACCTGCGCCCCACTTAATCTACAAGTCAGGGGCATTATTAGCCCCTGGCTAAACGACAAGGAAACTGCCCTCTTGTGTTAATCTTTGTTGCAATGTGTAGCAAGGAAGGTATATAAAACCAAACTCAGCATTTCCTTTGTGGGTACGAGGAACTGGAGGGCGGCCCACAGGGCGGCCAGTCAGACTTCAGGACTCAGAGTACATACGTCACAAAATCTCCCCTTGAGAACAAAGATAATAGTGAACTTGTGCGGTAAACTCTGAAATACTATCACTTCACTAGTAAATTTAACTAGTATTATCATTATAATCATGGGGGAGCGTTAAACCCATAGGATTAAACAGCGCCTGTAGGGGGAGATGGAAGGTATTCAGGCTTAATTCAGGGAACTGTAGCACAGATCCAATTCCCTAGATCAAGAGCCCCTCAGCAGCGTCAAGGAACCTCCCTTGAGGGGAACTAGTGTCAAAAACAAACACGAGTATAGTGACCTACGGTATAAATCACGATACAGTGTTAAC
Source organism: Cherax quadricarinatus (assembly GCF_038502225.1). NCBI lineage: Eukaryota > Metazoa > Arthropoda > Malacostraca > Decapoda > Parastacidae > Cherax > Cherax quadricarinatus. The sequence goes on along the minus strand of NC_091334.1, from coordinate 2,869,748 downwards.
GTGTGTTGCACGGCGTGCACAGTGTTGCACGGCGTGCACTCATACGTTGCGAGTGAGGACAATATAATTCCGCATCTGTAGAAGCCTACAGACAACGACATCAGGGTCATTAAACTTCCCCTACAAGCTAGGGGAAATTGGGTCAGTTACAATACCCAGGTAAGTTCAGTCATACTCACATTGTCTTGTGTTAACTGCAGCTAATAGATAGATGTGAGATTTGATTGGAGTTACCAGTAGATCCCGTGACATAAGGGTCATCCGCCCAACATGCGTACCAATGCGCATTTCACTTACATTCAGTAGTAAAATGCTGTATTACTCATTATTGTATACACAAATAACCCGCACATAGAAGAGAGGAGCTTACGACGACGTTTCGGTCCTACTTGGACCATTAACAGTCACAATGTGACTTTGTAAATGGTCCAAGTCGGACCGAAGCGTCGTAAGCTCCTCTCTTCTATGTGCGGGTTATTTATGTATCGTTCCAGTCACGGTAGTTGTGCCTTTTTGTCACTACTGTACAGCTCAGGGGTGGGGAATCAACTCATACGAAGGAGACTCCATGAACCGCGGCTGCAAGAAGTCTGAGTCATCACTGGAGCTAAGTTGCTTTCTGTTTATGTCGGAAAGTAGACTTGGCTGGTAAGTCACTAGTAGTCTAATAATGGTTATAGGTGTAAAGGAATAAAATCTACAGTACTGTGGCTGAAACAATTCCCAACTCACCTCCAATACGCTATCTGGAACAATTCATACCCAGTTGCACAGGAACAGGTACGTTAATACCAACAGGTTGTGGGAGTGTGACTTACATGCACACTCAGGGGAGACATCGCCACATGTGGCTTAAAATCAAATATATAAACATTGGTTGAGAAATAACATTACAGATGGGGGGGGGGGGAGGCAATTCTCATTATCGTGATATTAACGGGGAAGCTGAAAGCCCATATGAGTCATAAAGTGCCTGGGGAATGGGAGGTAAGCAAGGTTGCTAGGTTCAAGGCACCTTCCTCGAAGGAATTAACTCCCAGACGAATAGGCCTGAGCCTATTCATCTGCAGTTATTTTATTTGTATGCTACTTTCTAAGAACTTATGTTCTCTTGTTGAATATATTCTGTGGTCACATAAGAACATAAGAACATAAGAAAGGAGGAACACTGCAGCAGGCCTGTTGGCCCATACTAGGCAGGTCCTTTACAATTCATCCCACTAACAAGCATTTGACCAACCCAATTTTCAATGCTACCCAAGAAATAAGCTCTGATGTGAAAGTCCCACTCAAATCCAACCCCTCCCACTCATGTACTTATCCAACCTAAATTTGAAACTACCCAAAGTCCTAGCCTCAATAACCCAACTAGGTAAACTGTTCCACTCATCAACTACCCTATTTCCAAACCAATACTTTCCTATGTCCTTTGTAAATCTAAACTTATCTAATTTAAATCCATTACTGCGGGTTCTCTCTTGGAGAGATATCCTCAAAACCTTGTTAATATCCCGTATATTAATACCTATCTTCCACTTATACACTTCGATCAGGTCTCCCCTCATTCTTCGTCTAACAAGTGAATGTAACTTAAGAGTCTTCAATCTTTCTTCATAAGGAAGATTTCTAATGCTATGTATTAATTTAGTCATCCTACGCTGAATGTTTTCTAACGAATTTATGTCCATTCTGTAATATGGAGACCAGAATTGAGCTGCATAATCTAGGTGAGGCCTTACTAATGATGTATAAAGCTGCAGTATGACCTCTGGACTTCTGTTGCTTACACTTCTTGATATAAGTCCCAGTAATCTATTTGCCTTATTACGTACGCTTAGGCATTGCTGTCTTGGTTTAAGGTTGCTGCTTACCATAACCCCCAAGTCCTTTTCGCAATCTGTATGGCTAAGTTCTACATTATTTAACTTTTAAGTGCTAGGGTTATGGACACTCCCGAGCTTCAGAACCTTGCATTTATCTACATTGAACTGCATGTGGCACTTTTCTGACCAAGAGTAGAGTTTGTCTAAATCCTCCTGAAATTCCCTAACATCTACGTTTGAATCAATTATCCTACCTATCTTCGTGTCATCGGCGAATTTGCTCATATCACTAGTAATTCCTTCATCAAGATCATTGATATATATTATAAACAACAACGGGCCCAAGACTGATCCCTGTGGAACGCCACTTGTTACTGATCCCCACTCGGATTTAACCCCATTTATGGACACTCTTTGCTTCCTGTCTGTGAGCCATGATTCGATCCACGAGAGCACCCTTTCCCCAATGCCATGAGCTGCTACTTTCTTCAACAGTCTTTGGTGCGGAACTCTATCAAGTGCCTTACTAAAATCTAAGTAAATAATATCAAATTCTTTATCGTGGTCAACAGCCTCAAAAGCTTTACTGAAGAAAGTTAATAAATTAGTTGAACAAGACCGGCCTCTTGTGAATCCATGCTGAGTATCATTAATCAATGGCAATATTTTATACCATTTATTTCCATCATTAATCAAGCTATGCTTATCGAGATGGCTTCTTATAATCTGAGCTATAATTGACTCTAGTAATTTGCCTACAATTGAGGTCAGGCTTATTGGGCGGTAATTTGACGGTAACGACTTGTCCCCTGTTTTATAAATAGGAATTACATTAGCCATCTTCCACATATTAGACACCACCTGTTTGAAGAGATAAATTAAAAATATTAGTTAATGGTTCACAGACTTCCATTTTGCATTCCTTTAGAACCCTTGAAAAAACCTCATCAGGACCCGGTGACTTATTTTGCTTCAGTCGGTCTATCTGCTTCACAACCATTTCACTAGTGACTGTGATGTTATATAATTTATCTTCTTCTGATCCACTATAAAAATTAATTACCGGAATATTATTAGTGTCTTCCTGTGTAAAAACCGAGAGAAAATAATTATTTAAAATCGAGCACATTTCATTCTCTTTGTCAGTAAGATGCCCATAGTTATTTTTAAGGGGACATATCTTATCTCTGACTTTTGTTCTATAGACCTGGAAAAAACTTTTTGGGTTAGTTTTAGAATCCTTAGCAACTTTAATTTCATAGTCCCTTTTAGCTTTTCTTATCCCCTTTTTAATGTCCCTCTTAATGTCAATATACTGATTCATAAGATGACCCTCGCCTCTTTTGATATGCCTATAAATTCCTTTCTTATGCCCTAGTAGATATTTGAGCCTATTATTCATCCATTTTGGGTCATTTCTATTTGATCTAATTTCCTTGTAAGGGATAAACGTTCTTTGAGCAGCATGTATTGTGTTCAGAAAACTGTCATATTGATAGCTCTCTTCGTTACCCCATCGTAAGCCCATCGTAATCTGCTAAGCGAAAATCTGGGACTGTTACTGAGTTATCCCTACTATCATACTTCCATTCAATTCTAAATGTAATTGATTTGTGGTCGCTAGCACCCAGTTCCTCTGAAACTTCTAAATTATTAACAAGGGATTCATTGTTTGCCAGAACTAAGTCAAGCAGGTTATTTCCCCTTGTAGGTTCTGTCACAAACTGCTTCAAAAACCAATCCTGAACTACTTCTAAGAAGTTGTATGATTCTAAATTCCCAGTCAAGAAATTCCAATCAATATGACTAAAGTTGGTTTAGAAAGACACGTAAGCAAACCCTATGACATATTTATTAGAAAACGTTTCGGTCCTGGGACCTTGATCACTTCTTCCAGGCAAGCACTTTGCCAGAGCTACGACCCGTGGTCACATCTTCCAGGCAAGCACGATGCCAGAGCTACGACCCGTGGTCACATCTTCCAGGCAAGCACGATGCCAGAGCTACGACCCGTGGTCACATCTTCCAGGCAAGCACGATGCCAGAGCTACGACCCGTGGTCACATCTTCCAGGCAAGAACGATGCCAGAGCTACGACCCGTGGTCACATCTTCCAGGCAAGCACGATGCCAGAGCTACGACCCGTGGTCACATCTTCCAGGCAAGCACGATCCCAGAGCTACGACCCGTGGTCACATCTTCCAGGCAACCACGATGCCAGAGCTACGACCCGTGGTCACATCTTCCAGGCAAGCACGATGCCAGAGCTACGACCTGTGGTCACATCTTCCAGGCAAGCACGATGCCAGAGCTACGACCCGTGGTCACATCTTCCAGGCAAGCACGATGCCAGAGCTACGACCCGTGGTCACATCTTCCAGGCAAGCACGTGCCAGAGCTACGACCTGTGGTCACATCTCCCAGGCAAGCACGATCCCAGAGCTACGACCCGTGGTCACATCTTCCAGGTAAGCACGATGTCAGAGCTACGACCCGTGGTCACATCTTCCAGGCAAGCACGATGCCAGAGCTACGACCCGTGGTCACATCTTCCAGGCAAGCACGATGCCAGAGCTACGACCCGTGGTCACATCTTCCAGGCAAGCACGATGCCAGAGCTACGACCTGTGGTCACATCTTCCAGGCAAGCACGATCACGATCCCAGAGCTACGACCCGTGGTCACATCTTCCAGGTAAGCACGATCCCAGAGCTACGACCCGTGGTCACATCTTCCAGGCAAGCACGATGCCAGAGCTACGACCCGTGGTCACATCTTCCAGGCAAGCACGATGCCAGAGCTACGACCCGTGGTCACATCTTCCAGGCAAGCATGATGCCAGAGCTACGACCTGTGGTCACATCTTCCAGGCAAGCACGATCCCAGAGCTACGACCCGTGGTCACATCTTCCAGGTAAGCACGATCCCAGAGCTACGACCCGTGGTCACATCTTCCAGGCAAGCACGATGCCAGAGCTACGACCCGTGATCACATCTTCCAGGCAAGCACGATGCCAGAGCTACGACCTGTGGTCACATCTTCCAGGCAAGCACGATCCCAGAGCTACGACCCGTGGTCACATCTTCCAGGCAAGCACGATGCCAGAGCTACGACCCGTGGTCACATCTTCCAGGCAAGCACGATGCCTGAGCTACGACCCGTGGTCACATCTTCCAGGCAAGCACGATGCCAGAGCTACGACCCGTGGTCACATCTTCCAGGCAAGCAAGATGCCAGAGCTACGACCCGTGGTCACATCTTCCAGGCAAGCACGATACCAGAGCTACGACCCGTGGTCACATCTTCCAGGCAAGCACGATGCCAGAGCTACGACCCTTGGTCACATCTTCCAGGCAAGCACGATGCCAGAGCTACGACCCGTTGTCCCATCTTCCAGGCAAGCACGATGCCAGAGCTACGACCCGTGGTCACATCTTCCAGGCAAGCACGATCCCAGAGCTACGACCCGTGGTCACATCTTCCAGGCAAGCACGATGCCAGAGCTACGACCCGTGGTCACATCTTCCAGGCAAGCAAGATGCCAGAGCTACGACCCGTGGTCACATCTTCCAGGCAAGCACGATACCAGAGCTACGACCCGTGGTCACATCTTCCGGGCAAGCACGATGCCAGAGCTACGACCCTTGGTCACATCTTCCAGGCAAGCACGATGCCAGAGCTACGACCCGTGGTCACATCTTCCAGGCAAGCACGATGCCAGAGCTACGACCCGTGGTCCCATCTTCCAGGCAACCACGATGCCAGAGCTACGACCCGTGGTCACATCTTCCAGGCAAGCAAGATGCCAGAGCTACGACCCGTGGTCACATCTTCCAGGCAAGCACGATCCCAGAGCTACGACCTGTGGTCACATCTTCCAGGCAAGCACGATCCCAGAGCTACGACCCGTGGTCACATCTTCCAGGCAAGCACGATGCCAGAGCAACGACCCGTGGTCACATCTTCCAGGCAAGCACGATCCCAGAGCTACGACCCGTGGTCACATCTTCCAGGCAAGCAAGATGCCAGAGCTACGACCCGTGGTCACATCTTCCAGGCAAGCACGATCCCAGAGCTACGACCTGTGGT